>NC_069503.1:982785068-983042568 GCF_027579735.1 Bombina bombina
TAGGGGGGACAGATTAGTGGTGTTTAGACTCGGGGTACATGTTAGGGTGTTAGGTGTAGACAGCTCCCATAGAAATCAATGGGATGTCTGTCAGCAGCGAACTTGTACTTTCGCTATGGTCAGACTCCCATTGATTCCTATGGGATCCGCCGCCTCCAGGGGTGGCGGATTGAAAACCAGGTACGCTGGGCCGTAAAAGTGCCGAGCGTACCTGCTAGTTTTTTGATAACTAGCAAAAGTAGTGAGAATGTGCCGCACTTGTGTGTGGAACATCTGGAGTGACGTAAGAATCGATCTGTGTCGGACGATGCTTACGTCACAAAATTCTACTTTTGCCGGTCTCGAGCCTTTGATAACTAAGGCGTATCAGCCTCGCCACAAATACGCTGCGGAATTCCAGCGTATTTGAGGTTGACGGCTTGATAACTAGGCCCCAAAGTCTCTTTAATAGTACAAAATTAAATAGCACAAGTAGAGGATAATAAACCATTCATGTGCTATAGAAATCTTAGCAGAAATATTATTTCTAAAGTATGTACAAAAAAAGACCAAATGATTGGCTAGATTACGAGTTTTGCGTTATGAGGGGTGCGGTACTAACTTGCACATTATTCTCACCGCTCACTTACCTACAGTGCTGGTATTACAGCTTTTTACAAACCCGGCGTTAAAAGGCAAGAAGTGAGCGTAGAGCAAAATTGTGCTCCATAGCGCACTCCAATACCAGCGCTGCTTAAGTTAGCGGTGAGCTGGTTTTACGTGCTCATGCACGATTTCCCCATAGACATCAATGTTGAGAGCCGGCTGAGAAAAAGTCTAACACCTGCCAAAAAGCAGCGTAAAGCTCCGTAACGCAGCCCCATTGATTCCTATGGGGAAACACATTTTCGGCTAGATTACGAGTCTTGCGTTAACCTTAAAAAGCAGCGTTAAGGGGTCCTAAGGCTGCTTTTTAACGCCTGCTGGTATTACGAGTCAGGCAGGTACAGGTGTAACGCTCACTTTTTTTCCGCGATTTTAGCATACCGCAAATCCCCTTACGTCAATTGCGTATCCTATCTTTTTAATGGGATTTGCCTAATGCCGGTATTACGATCGCTGGAAAAAGTGAGCGGTACACCCTCTCCTGTCCAGACTCCTAACGCATTTAAAAGTCAGCAGTTAAGAGTTTTATGGGCTAACGCCGGAACTTAAAACTCTTAACTAAAGTGCTAAAAAGTACACTAACACTCATAAACTACCTATTAACCCCTAAACCGAGCCCCCCCCCCCCACATCGCAAACACTATAATAAAATTATTTAACCACTAATCTGCCGACTGGACATCGACGCCACTTAATAAATGTATTAACCCCTAAACTTCCGCCTCGCAAACACTAGTTAAATTTTATTAATCCCTAATCTGCCGTCCCTAACATTGCCGACACCTACCTACAATTATTAACCCCTAATCTGCCGCCCCCAATGTCGCCGCCACTATAATAAATTTATTAACCCCTAAACCTAAGTCTAACCCTTATCCCCCCTAACTTAAATATAATTTAAATAAATCTAAATAAATTTACTATAATTAACTAAATAATTCCTATTTAAAACTAAATACTTACCTGTAAAATAAACCCTAAGCTAGCTACAATATAACTAATAGTTACATTGTAGCCATCTTAGGATTTATATTTATTTTACAGGCAACTTTGTATTTATTTTAATTAGGTACAATAGTTATTAAATAGTTATTAACTATTTAATAGCTACCTAGTTAAAATAAGTACAAATTTACCTGTAAAATAAATCCTAACCTAAGTTACAATTACACCTAACACTACACTATAATTAAACTAATTACCTAAACTACGTACAATTATTTACAATTAATTTAAATAAACTAAATTACGGAAAAAAAAACACTAAATTACAGAAAATGAAGAAAGAATTACAATTTTTTAAAGCTAATTACACCTACTCTAATCCCCCTAATAAAATAAAAAAGCCCCACAAAATAATAAAATTCCCTACCCTATACTAAATTACAAATAGCCCTTAAAAGGGCCTTTTGTGGGGCATTGCCCCAAAGTAATCAGCTCTTTTACATGTAAAAAAAAATACAATACCCCCCCAACATTAAAACCCACCACCCAGACACCCAACCCTACTCTAAAACCCACCCAACCCCCCCTTAATAAAACCTAACACTACCCCCTTGAAGATCACCCTACCTTGAGACGTCTTCACCCAGTCGGGCACAAGTGAAGTTCAATCCTATTGGCTGATCCAATCAGCCAATAGGATTGAGCTTGCATTCTATTGGCTGTTCCAATCAGCCAATAGAATACAAGCTCAATTCTATTGGCTGATTGCATCAGCCAATAGGATTTTTCCTACCTTAATTCCGATTGGCTGACAGGATTCTATCAGCCAATCGGAATTGAAGGGACGCCATCTTGGATGACGTCACTTAAAGGAACCTTCATTCAGTCGTTAGATCAAGAAGGAAGAGGATGCTCCGCGTCAGATGTCTTCAAGATGGACCCGCTCCGCTCCGTATGGAAGAAGATAGAAGATGCCGCCTGGATGAAGACTTCTGCCGGTCTGGATGTCCTCTTCTGGCCGGATCGGATGAAGACTTCTGCCCCTCTGGAGGTCCACTTGTGCCCGGTTGGGTGAAGACGTCTCAAGGTAGGGTGATCTTCAAGGGGGTAGTGTTAGGTTTTATTAAGGGGGGATTGGGTGGGTTTTAGAGTAGGGTTGGGTGTGTGGGTGGTGGGCTTTAATGTTGGGGGGGTATTGTCTTTTTTTTTACAGGTAAAGGAGCTGATTACTTTGGGGCAATGCCCCGCAAAAGGCCCTTTTAAGGGCTATTTGTAATTTAGTATAGGGTAGGGAATTTTATTATTTTGGGGGGCTTTTTTATTTTATTAGGGGGATTAGATTAGGTGTAATTAGCTTTAAAAAATTGAAATTCTTTTTTTATTTTCTGCAATTTAGTGTTTTTTTCGTAATTTAGTTTATTTAAATTAATTGTAAATAAGTGTAGGTAGTTTAGGTAATTAATTTAATGATAGTGTAGTGTTAGGTGTAATTGTAATTTAGGTTAGATTTATTTTACAGGTAAATTTGTACTTATTTTAACTAGGTAGTTATTAAATAGTTAATAACTATTTAATAACTATTGTACTTAGTTAAAATAAATACAAAGTTTCCTGTAAAATAAATATAAATCCTAAAATGGCTGCAATGTAACTATTAGTTATATTGTAGCTAGCTTAGGGTTTATTTTACAGGTAAGTATTTAGTTTTAAATAGGAATAATTTAGTTAATTATAGTAAATTTATTTAGATGTATTTAAATTATATTTAAGATAGGGGGGTTAGGGTTAGACTTAGGTTTAGGGGTTAATAAATGTATTATAGTGGCGGCGACGTTGGCGGCGGCAGATTAGGGATTAATACATTTATTATAGTTGCGGCGACGTTGGGGGGGCAGATTAGGGTTAATAAATCAAATGTAGGGTTCAGCAATGTTGGGGGCAGCAGATTAGGGGTTCATAGGGATAATGTAGGTGGCGGCGGTGTCCGGAGCGGCAGATTAGGGGTTAATAAATATAATGTAGGTGTCGGCAATGTCGGGGGCGGCAGATTAGGGGTTAATAAGTGTAAGATTAGGGGTGTTTAGACTCGGGGTTCATGTTAGGGTGTTAGGTGCAGACATAAAAAGTATTTCCCCATAGGAAACAATGGGGCTGCGTTGGGAGCTGAACGCTGCTTTTTTGCAGGTGTTAGGTTTTTTTTCAGCCAGCTCAGCCCCATTGTTTCCTATGGGGAAATCGTGCAAGAGCACGTTTAGCCAGCTTACCGCTACCGTAAGCAACACTGGTATTGAGGTGAGATGTGGAGCTAAATTCTGTTCTACGCTCACCTTTTTGTAGCTAACGCCAGGTTTAAAAATACCTGTAATACCAGCGTTACTTTAGGTGAACGGTGAGCTGAAACTAAGCGTTAGCAACGCACCCCTGTTACCGCAAAACTCGTAATCTCGCAGTTTATGTTTACACCTAACACCCTAACATGAACCCCGAGTCTAAACACCCCTAATCTTACACTTATTAACCCCTAATCTGCCGCCCCCAACATCGCCGACACCTACATTTTTAATTTATTAACCCCTAATCTCCCGCCCCCAATGTCGCTGCAACCTACCTACACTTATTAACCCTTAATCTGCCGCACCCCAACGTCGCCGCCACTATAATAAATATATTAACCCCTAAAACGCTGCCCTCCCACATCACAAACACTAGTTAAATATTATTAACCCCTAATCTGCTGTCCCTAACATCGCCACCACCTACCTACATTTATTAACCCCTAATCTGCCACCCACAACGTAGCCGCCACTATATTAAATTTATTAACCCCTAAATCTAAGTCTAACCCTAACACCCCCTAACTTTAATATAATTAAAATAAATCTAAATAAAAATTACTATCATTAACTAAATAATTCCTATTTAAAACTAAAGACTTATCTATAAAATAAACCCTAAGCTAGCTACAATATGACTAATAGTTACATTGTAGCTAGCTTAGGGTTTATTTTTATTTTACAGGCAAGTTTGTATTTATTTTAACTAGGTAGAATAGTTACTAAATAGTTATTAACTAGTTAATAACTACCTAGCTAAAATAAATACAAATTTACCTGTAAAATAAAACCTAACCTAAGTTACACTAACACCTAACACTACTCTACAATTAAATACATTTCCTAAATTAAATACAATTAACTAAATTCAATACAATTAGCTAAATTGCCAAAAAACCCCACTAAATTACAGAAAATAAAAAACAAATTACAAGATCTTTAATGTAATTACACCTAATCTAATAGCCCTATCAAAATAAAAAAGCCCACCCAAAATAAAAAAAACCCAGCCTAAACTAAACTACCAATAGCCCTGAAAAGGGCCTTTTGCGGGGCAATGCCCCAAAGAATCCATCCTCAACGAAGCCGGGAGAAGTCCTCAATGATGCCGGGAGAAGTCTTCATCCAAGCGGCAAAGTGTCCTCAACGAAGCCAGCAGAAGTCGTCCTCCAGACGGGCAGAAGTCTTCACCCAGACGGCATCTTCTATCTTCATCCTTCCGACGCGGAGCAGCTCCATCTTCAAGACATCCGGCACGGAGCATCCTCTTCAATCGACGGCTTCTTGCTGAATGAAGGTTCCTTTAAATGACGTCATCCAAGATGGCATCCCTTAGATTCCGATTGATTGTTCCAATCAGCCAATAGAATGCGAGCTCAATCCTATTGGTTGATTGGATCAGCCAATAGGATGGAAGTTCAATCCTATTGGCTGATTGCATCAGCCAATATGATTTTTTCAACCTTAATTCCGATTGGCTGAATTCTATCAGCCAATTGGAATCTAAGGGACGCCATCTTGGATGACGTCATTTAAAGGAACCTTCATTCAGCAAGAAGCCATTGATTGAAGAGGATGCTCCGCACCGGATGTCTTGAAGATGGAGCCGCTCCACGTCGGAAGGATGAAGATAGAAGATGCTGTCTGGGTGAAGACTTCTGCCCGTCTGGAGGACCACTTCTGCTGGCTTCGTTGAGGACATCTTGCCGCTTGGATGAAGACTTCTCCCGGGTTCGTTGAGGATGGATGTCGGCTCTTCAAAACTGTAAGTGGATCTTCGGGGGTTAGTGTTAGGATTTTTAAGGGTGTATTGGGTGGGTTTTATTTTTAGATTAGGGGTTTGGGCTGCAATAGAGCTAAATTCCCTTTTAAGGGCAATGCCCATCCAAATGCCCTTTTCAGGGCAATGGGGAGCTTAGGTTTTTATAGTTAGGTTTTTTTTGGGGGGTTGGTTGTGTGGGTGGTGGGTTTTACTGTTGGGGGGGTTGTTTGTTTTGTAGTTTAGTTTAGGCTAGGGTTTTTTTTATTTTGGGTGGGCATTTTTATTTTTATAGGGCTATTAGATTAGGAGTAATTAGTTTAAAGATCTTGTAATTTGTTTTTTATTTTCTGTAATTTAGTGTTTGTTTTTTTGTAATTAAGCTAATTGTATTGAATTTAGTTAATTGTATTGAATTTAGGGAATTTATTTAATTGTAGGGTTAGGTTAGGCGTTAGTGTAAAACAGGTTAGGTTTTATTTTACAGGTCAATTTGTATTTATTTTAGCTAGGTAGTTAGTAAATAGTTAATAACTATTTAGTAACTATTCTACCTAGTTAAACTAAATACAAACTTCCTGTAAAATAAAAAATAAACCCTAAGCTAGATACAATGTAACTATTAGTTATATTGTAGCTAGCTTAGGGTTTATTTCACAGGTAAGTATTTATTTCTAAATAGGAATTATTTAGTTATTATTAGTAATTTTTATTTAGATTTATTTTAATTATATTTAAGTTAGGGGGTGTTAGGGTGAGGGTTAGACTTAGATTTAGGGGTTAATAAATTTAGTATAGTGGCAGCGACGTTGGGGGCGGCAGATTAGGGGTTAATAAATGTATGTAGGTGGCGGCGATGTTAGGGACAGCAGATTAGGGGTTAATAATATTTAACTAGTGTTTGCAAGGCGGGAGTGCGGTGGTTTAGGGGTTAATATGTTTATTATTGTGGCGGCGATGTCCGGAGCGGCAGATTAGGGGTTAATAATTTTATTTTAGTGTTTGCAATGCGGGAGGGCCTCGGTTTAGGGGTTAATAGGTAGTTTATGGGTGTTAGTGTACTTTTTAGCACTTTAGCTATGAGTTTTATGCTACAGCTTTGTAGTGTAAAACTCATAACTACTGACTTTAAAATGTGTTACGAATCTTGACGGGATAGGGTGTACCGCTCACTTTTTGGCCTCCCAGGACAAGCTCGTAATACCGGCGCTATGGAAGTCCCATCGAAAAAAGACTATACGCAATTTGCATAAGCTGATTTGCGGTAAGGCCCAAAAAGTGTGTGGTGCCCCTAAATCTGCAAGACTCGCAATACCAGCTGTAGTAAAAAAGCAGCGTTATGAGGCTTAACGCTGCTTTTTTACTCATAACGCAAGACTCGTAATCTAGCCAGATGTCAATAATATTCTGAAACAATTTGACTTTAGTAGCAGTAACACAGTCACTGTTCAATGCATTTTGTAATTAGGGCATAGTCATGCCTGGTGATATTCTTTTTAAAAAGAGAGATGTAGATAAAAAGTAGAAGAGTTTTTTTTGTGAAAGGTGACTGAACTTTAGAAATAGTGGCAATATAGGTATTTGGTAGACTGTAAAATCTGAGGTAAAGCATGTGTATAATAGGGGTAATTTAAAGGGTCATGAAAATAAATTTTTTCTTTCATGATTAAGTAAGAACATGCTATTTTACAGAACTTTCCAGTTTACTTCTATTATTAAATTTGATTAATTCTCTTGGTATCATTTGTTGAAGGAGCAGCAATGCACTACTGGTTTCTAACTGAACACATGAGTGAGCCAATGACAATCAGTATATATATATATATATATATATATATAGATATATATATATATATATATATAGATATGCAACCACCAATCAGCAGCTAGTTCTTTGCTGCTAATGAGCTTTCCTATACAAACCTTTCAGCAAAGGATAACAAGAGAGGGAAGCAAGTTAAATAATAGAAGTAAATTGGAAAGTTGTTTTCAATTGTATGTTGTACCTAAATAATGAATGTTTAATTATGACTTTCATGTCCCTTTAAAGACCTCTTTTACTGGATTACTAAAATTACCAAGACAAGGTTATCATCATGGGAGACTCTGGAGCTTTATACATTAAATCAGTGTTTTTCAACCAATGTGCCGTGGCACGCTAGTGTGCCGTGAGAGATCCTCAGGTGTGCCGCGGCAGACTGACAACAGTGCGGGGGTGTCGCTCTTTCAAATTTTGAAATATTGGGAGGTATGTGACAGGCTCATCAGGCATCATTTACAACCATGACATTGACATTCATTCACAGACAATCATTATGATTGTTTGTGAATGAATGTCAATATGTCATGTATAGTTTGTAGGAGGTATGGCATGTCAGCACAGTACGGTGTGTGTGTATATATATATATATATGTATATATATATATATATCCTGTATTAGGCTACAATGTGTGATTTTGTAAAATTTTGGGATGGTGGTGTGCCGCAGGATTTTTTTTATGTAAAAAAGTGTGCCACAGCAAAAAAAAGGTTGCAAATCACTGCATTAAATAATCAAAGACGTTATGTAGTAGCAGATGTAGTGTCATCAATCAGTATGATTTAGTATTCACATAGTAGTATTATGCAAATACACAAAACAGAATTTTTCAATTTTAGAATTTTGAAAGGTTGATTTTCCCTACATAGATACAGTACATAGGATTTGACAGCAGGTAAAACATAGGTCCAATGTTGTGACCAGTAAAATTCTCTAGAGAAGTAGCATAAGCCATAAAGTCAGAAAAGATTCATTTAAAGACAAACAGAAACAGTCAGATGAGGATGTGAAAATATGTAGGATCCAACAACACAAAAAAACAACCTAATTAGTTAAATGTGCAGTAAACACTTTATAATTACGTAACTAATAAGCTCCCTGTGGGAGGAATTTTTAGGACTATTACAGTGCAAGGGTAATGGTGGAGCTATGTTTCCCCAGCTCCAGTTTTTGGCAGCCGAGTTGCCAAGTGGGATTGATACAGTACATGCCAAGTAGTGACATGCTATGATGAATTATGCAGAGGTAGCAAACAATGAAGTCTGGAGTGCTTTCATGGTTGATCATTTATATACTATTATCTTATCACAAGTCTTACCTCAAGTGTTTAGTGAATCTTACTATTCCATCCCTTTCATTCATATCTAATACTACAGTAATGTGTTTAATGCTATGCCAAACATCATTATTTTTATTTAAAGAAACATAAAACCATAAATATGTCATATAAATAAGGAAAACACAATACTTTATAATCAAATTAATAGTTCTACATCCCAGCTCACACATAACACAACCTCTGACCTTGAAATGCTGTCAGGATTAAGGTGTTCTAGAGACTGCACTGTCATTGGCCTTGCTGTTTGACCTGCATACTTTTTAATACATATTCTTCATGCTAATAAATATATTAGATATGACATATTACAACAAATATATTCCCTGATGGCAAAACCCCTTTCTTTCACCTGAGACTGTAACTAAGTACCTAAAATAGCATGTGCAAAATAATAAAAAATCCTAAATAACTAGTTCTTCACATTGTACTGTTGGTAATAAAAAGGAAATATGCGATGATCCCCCAAATCCTTGTTTTTCTTCATACAAATTGACATCAGTTTATACCTAACAACATCTCAAGCACTATTGTATTCTACATTATGGCCTAGATTACAAGTGGAGTGCAATATTTTTCCAATATTTGGGTATTTCTGCAAACAAGTTATTTAAAAAAAAAATAAAGTGTTTGATCTGCTGACAGAAAAAACAAGTTACCTTACAGAAAAAAACACTAAAAGCACAAAAAACTGAAGCAGAGGGTTGAGAAGAATTTAAAGGGACATAAAACACATTTTTTTCTTCTTTCATGATTTAGATAGAACATAACATTTTAAACAACTTTCTAATTTACTTCTATTGTCAAATGTTCTTAGTTTTCTTGTTATCCTTTGTGGAAAAGCAGAAATGTAAGCTCAAGAGTGTGCACGTGTCTGCAGCACTGTATAGCAGCAGTTTTGCAACAATGTTATACATTAGCAGAGGCACTAGATGGCAGCACTATTTCCTGTTGTGAAGTGCTTCAGGCATGTGCACGCTACCTACCTAGCTATCTCTTCAACAAAAAATAACATGAGAATGAAAAAAAAAATGATAATAGAAGTAAATTGTGTTCTCTATCTCAATAATGAAAAATATTTTTGGGGTTTAATGTCCCTTTAAAGGGACAAGAAATCCATTTTTTTTTTCTTTAATGATTCAGATAGAGCATGTCATTTTATATAACTTTATATACCTTTCTAATTTACTTCTATTATTACATTTTCTTTGTTCTCTTGGTATCCATTTTTGAAAAGCAGTGATGTAAGCTCAGGAGTGTGCATATATCTGGAGCACTATTTGGAAGCAGTTTTGCAAGAGCACTAGATGTGAGCACTATATCCGGTCATGAAGTGCTCCAGATACCTACCTAGGTATGCTTTCAAGAAAGAATACCATTGGAATAAAGCTAATTTTGTAACAGAAGTAACTTGGATTATTTTTTTTTAAATTGTGTGTTCTGTCTGATTTACAAAAGAAGACTTTTGGGTTTCATATCCCTTTAAGTATTATGATTCAACAAAGAAAATAATGTATTTATCAATACTAAACTCTTTTTTTTGTGCAGTAGGATTAGAATATCCTTCTGGATTTAGTTCAACTTAAAAAAAAAAACATGCCAAGAAAAACACATAAATATTAAATGAAGCATTTTGTAGATTTATGTAACACATAATATGCAATTGCTACTTATTTACTGCATGAATGTTTTTACCCTGACATAGAATTTTACATTTCCACTTTACAAAAGTCACAAAAAGTTATGGGGGATAAAAACCTACATTGCTTAACAACCTTCTATTTATTTCTGATTCTGCCTGCTAAAAGCTTTACAATTGTCATATGATGAAAACTGTCATGCTAGAAATGTGTATTTTATTTTTGGTTGTCATTTTCTGCCTTAGAATTTTGCTTTAGTAACTGAGTTGAACAATTCTATGACAGATATGTATGTTTTAGTAGTAATCCCATTTTAAAATGATTTTAGATGTGTGCAGCCAAGTAATGCTAACTGTATTGAAAGACTCAATTTAAATATCATTTCCTTTTCAGTATGAAAGCGCTATGGGTTCTTTAACAGCAAATTCATCATGGTTTTTGTTGAAGTGTTTACTTTTTATTGTTCAAAAATATATCATTGTGTATAATTCACATTCTAAGGTCACTGGCCCTCCTGCTATGTAAGAAAACTTTTCGTAAGTAACAGAAATAATTTGAATGACAACATCACAGAGCTGGTGGATGTTAGAGACCTTGCGCTCCCCCACCTTCCATTTGAGGATGCCCCACAGATGCTCAATAAGTTTAGGTCTGGAGAAATGCTTGGCCAGTCCATCACCTTTACCCTCAGCTTCTTTAGCAAGGCAGTGGTCGTCTTGGAGGTGTGTTTGGGGTCGTTATCATGTTGGAATACTGCCCTGAGGCCCAGTCTCCAAAAGGAGGGATCATGCTCTGCTTCAGTATGTCACAGTACATGTTGGCATTCATGGTTCCCTCAATAAACTGTAGCTCCCCAGTGCCGGCAGCACTCATGCAGACCCAGACCATGACACTCCCACCACCATGCTTGACTGTAAGCAAGACACACTTGACTTTGTACTCCTCACCTGGTTGCTGCCACACACGCTTGACATCTTCTGAACCAAATAGGTTTATCTTGGTCTCATCGGACCACAGGACATGGTTCCAGTAATCCATGCCCTTAGTCTGCTTGTCTTCAGCAAACTGTTTGAGGGCTTTCTTGTGCATTATCTTTAGAAGAGGCTTCCTTCTGGGATGACAGCCATGCAGACCAATTTGATGTAGTGTGCTGCGTATGGTCTGAGCACTAACAGGTTGAACCCCAACCCCTTCAACATCTGCAGCAATGCTGGTAGCACTCATACGTCTAGTTCCAAAAGACAACCTCTGAATATGAAACTGAGCATGTGCATTCAACTTCTTTGGTCGACCATGGAGAGGCCTGTTCTGAGTGGAACCTGTTCTGTGAAACCCCTGTATGGTCTTGCCCACCGTGCTGCAGCTCAGTTTCAGGGTCTTGGCAAACTTCTTATAGCCTAGGCCATCTTTATGTAGAGCAACAATTCTTTTTTTAGATCCTCAGATAGTTCTTTGCCATGAGGTGCCATGTTGAACTTCCAGTGACCAGTATGAGAGAGTGTGAAAGCGATAACACTAAATTTAGCACCCCCGCTCCCCATTCACACCTAAGACCTTGTAACACTAACGAGTCACATGACACCGGGGAGGGAAAATGGCTAATTGGGCCCAATTTGGACATTTTCGCTTAGGGGTGTACTCACTTTTATATTTAAAGGGACAGAAAATTTACACTTTTATACAGGCTGTACACTGTTATTTCTTCAGTGTTGTCCCATGAAAAGATATAATAAAATATTTACAAAAATGTGAGGGGTGTACTCACTTTTGTGAGATACTGTATATATAGTTGCATATAAGGAAGCACTCACCGGGTCTTTTTGTATAGTCACTTATTGTATTAAATTGATTATGCAAAAAGACCCGGTGAGTGCTTCCTTATATGCGACTCTGGATTACTTGATTTGAATGCACCCTTGGCTGCTGAAAAGTGTACAGTGAGTGCGGAGCCTCCACAAACTATTATATAAATATATATATATATATATATATATATATATATATATATATATATATATATATATATATATATATATATATATATAATTCCAACAGGATCTGCACTCCTTTTATACAACTTAAGCAGCAATAACCTGTGTGCCGGTCCGCTGTCATTAGTAACAATCCCAGACTTCCTTTGGAATATCTTGCTGGTGATATCTCTGATCTAAGAACTGGGAACATTTGATAAAGATGCCAGTTGGGCATCGAAACGTCATGGACTTTCCCTTATTTTAATCATATGTTTTGAATTAAAAGTTATTTAATCCCAGTGAGTGCAGTTTTTACATGGGAGATTGTATTATATATATATATATATATATGTCTAAATATTTGAATGTGTGTATATGTATAGTATGTGTATACATGTGTATACATGTACATTTATGTGTTTATATATGTAAATATACACAAACAAATATATATATATATATATATACATATATATATATACAGTATACACACACATTTAAACACATATAAATACATATATATATAAATATATATGTATATATTCATATGGATATATAAGTAGACATATATGTTTTACAAAAAATAATCATATATTTGAAAATAAATAGTGAAAAATATAGGAATGTGATGTATTCCTAATGCTCCTTTGGCTTTAGCGCAGTGTCAGTACTTACCTTTTAATCTTGACAGCCGCTCCAGCTTCCCCCGGTTGTCGCAAACTTCTTCCTATGTCAGAGGAAGCGATGCAGCGGCTGTCAAGATTAAAAGGTAAGTATTTTCACAACACAAATGAAATGAAAAATTTTGATGAATTAAAGTGTCCCTGTTTTTAATCTGATTTTTAAAAAACGGGCACTTTATCATCAAAATTTACATTCAATTTAATATATGTTAGAAGCAGAAGAAAAACATTTAAAACTGGAATTCATAGACAGCATTTTAATTATTATGGGCTAGATTATTTTTATTTAATAAATATTAAAATCTTTGACCGTTCATTGAGCCAAGTTATTTATGGCACTTAATATAATATGAACACCTTTACATTATGTTGTATGATAGGCCAAGGTAGTCACACTTAAAGAGATAGAAAGGTCAAAACAGAAGTGTTCATGGGATTTCAATATGAAACAGAAGCATTTTTGCAATATACTTCCGTTAGCAAAAATGCTTCCAGTGAAAGCTATTACTGTTTTTCTGCGGCATGCGCACATTTCCTGTATTCAGACACAACACCTTTTCAGAAAGCAAGTGGTGTTTTTTTTTTACATAAATGATGTCTTAACAGAAACAATATGCACCATCTTCAGCTCTCATACTGGTGCACGAGCCCTCACAGGATATTGCAAATATACTTCCATTACTAATTGAAATGCATTTGTCAACATTTCAGTTTTGACCTATCTATCCCTTTAAACAACTTTTGATGGTTGTGTGGAGAGCAGTAGTTTACCTATCAAGCAATGGGTTGTTGTGTTGCTAACAAAATGCACAGAAGAAAAAAATAAATGAAATGAAACAACTTTCTATAAATGGACAGTCTACTTATTATTTTATTATTATTTATTTATTATCGGTTATTTGTAGAGCACCAACAGATTCCTCAGCGCTCTAAGCCCCTGCAGGACAACTCTTATCTCAGTGCATTGTATTCACTTTTCACAGCTAGAAAGTGCTAGTTCATGTGTGCTATATAGATAATGTGCTCACCACTCCCGTGGAGTTATGCGTGAACCAGCACTAGCTGGCAAAAATGCAAGTTTGTAAAAAGCACTAAGATAAGGGGGCAGTCTACATAGGCTTAGAGACAAGGTAATCACAGAGGTATAAAGTATATTAATGTAACTGTGTTGGTTATGCAAAACTGGGGAATGGGTAATAAAGGTATTATCTATATTTTTAAACAATAATTATTTTCAAGTCCCTTTAAACATATTCTTTTTAATGGTATGGAAAGTTATAGAAATGATTGATTCTCTTCAAATAGTAATATTTTATACCTTAATTTTAGGATTATATTTAGTACCTAAATGTATATGCTGTACATGTAAATGGTGATAATACTTTTAAAGCAAAAATAATTAATGACAGGGTATATTGTGTGTTTTTGTGCCACAAAATAATTTGAAAAGCTTGTGATGAATGAGTCATCATGCAGTTTTCTAATGGATCAGAATAGGTTTAAATTTGAAAACATCAAGGAAAAGAAATTACATCAAATGGGAATTCTTACAGACTACAATGGAGCCCCTGCAAAGGGTTAAGCACATAGCTAAATACATGCACCAGGCGGAGTCCAGTACCATCCAAGGAATATTATTAGCTTTCAATAGTTGGTGGCTACCTAAACATTAAAATGACATGTTCTACTTAGAAGCAATATGCATTGCGGCTTTGCAAGAGTTAAACATATAATTAGAAACAAGCAGTTGTTTAATAATACAATTCTCTAAAGAATAAGAACATTTGTTATCCAACGGTGGAGAAAGTTACAACCTACGGTAAAAGTCACAATGCTAGACACACTCACAGGATACTGGTAAAATCAACAAAACTATGAAAATAGACAAATGAAATTAAAAAAAAGTAAAACAGACCAAAACCATGTTATATTTTAGGAAATTCAAAGTAGCTTTGTTCACTTACACACCATGGGGCCGAATTATAAAGGGCTGAATAGCCCATGAATACCCCTGTTTCCGTGTGAGCCTTTAGGCTCGCCAGAAACAGGAGTTAAAAAGCAGCGGTCTTAAGACCGCTGCTCCTTAACTCGTCAGACAGCAATCAACCCGATCGAATACTATCAGGTTGGTTGCAGGGGGCGACATTGCACAAGCAGTTCACCGGAACTGCTTGTGCAATGTTAAATTCCGATAGCATAATCATGTCCGCCAGCCATTTGATAATTCGGCCCCCTGGGATGCTTTTCCTCTTGAAGGTGCATCTATATATGATTTTACTTTACTCACCAGTACCAAAGCATCCTAAACCATCTTTATTATGTTTTGGTCAGGTGACTATCGAGGCCTGATCATTTGATGCACAACTCTTTCACTCTCTTTCTTTGTCAAATAGCTTTGACCTTGAAGGCCGCCTTTAATCTAAATGCATTGTGATATTTTTTCGCCACTAGAGGGCATTAGTTCACGTGTTTCATATAGATAACATTGAGCTGATGCACCTGAATTTACCATGGAGACAGCTCTGATTGGCTAAAATGCAAGTCTGTCAAAAGAACTGAAATAAGGGGGCAGTCTGCTGAGGCTTAGATACAAGGTAATTACAGAGGTAAAACATGTATAATTATAACTGTGTTGGTTATGCAAAACCGGGGAATTGGTAATTAAGGGATTATCTATCTTTCAAAACAACAAGAATTCTGGTGTTGACTGTCCCTTTAAGCGCAGCTTGGCCACTGTCCATAACACTATTATCTAGTTTATTTCATGGCACCTAAACATGTGATTCCAGACATTCAAATAATAATTATAAACATGTATTTATTTAATAGTAAAATGATCTAACAAACTAGAGCATTTTGTTATTACACATTAATATCAATTTTACAATGGTATGTGACTGTAAGAATTCAGGATTGTATTTTATTTTTTTACCAACTGATACAGCAAAGTATGTAAATTCTGTTTTATAGAAAGTCCAAATAACCAGCGAGCAACAAAGGGAAGTCACTTTTATTGAAAATGTTTTCGATGAATAAAAACATCTATAAAACATAAAAACATCTGTAAGACCGTCAGCTTGTCTCCAGTCTTACCACTTAAAAAAGTTCTGTTTTTTACCAGAAATTTCTTGCAGTCATTGCAGATTGTGATAACAGACTAACAAAGTACAGTATTCCGCTGCATAATATTGTATCAGTCACCTCACGTCTATTAATGACATCATTTCCTGTTTATGTGCAGTGTTGCCACTGTCCATAATATTAAGATAGTTTTATCTTATCAAGTTATGTTTCTTTTTCCCTCTAATTATAATAATTATGGAGTTATGACAAGTTTAGATTAAGTCTGTACAAGTTCAAGGTCACTTATGTTTTTTTTTCTACTTTTTAGGTCAATATTATTTAGAGGCTAATCTGTGGTTTACATTCAAGTAGACGATAAAACATTTTCTCTCCTTTACAGCTGAATTATTGTGGTTGAGAGGAATGCTCAAGTGTTCAAGAGAGTCTGGGCAATACTTCTTGTGAGACTGACAGAAGTGCTCATGTTGCTTCCTTCTTCCTTTATTTATGGCTCTGATCTGCTCTTTCTCAGCACATCAAATAAAGATAGAAATGTTACGTCTGCTGTGTCTGGAAAATGTTCTGCTAAATTGTTTGTTTTATGACAAACCTCATTTTCCAACTCCTTTTGTGCAGTTTTGCTTACTCAGAAGGACCAGATATTGGTAAATACTGTGACATTTGCTATATGTTTTATTAATGGTTTATAGACTTTAATTAAGAACCTGTTTGTGACATTGTTTTCTTGATCAATTAAGCTCTATAGTTCAATGCTGAAATTGACCTGAACAATTAATTTAAAATATTTTGAAATCTTATTTACTACTGTTTAATAATGTTTTTTTGGGGAAAATAATATATTACATTTATATATATATATATATATATATATATATATATATATATATATATATATATATATATATATATATATATATATATATATATATATATATACAGTGTATATATATATATTATTATTAAATTGGATAATGGTACAGTAAATGTAACTCATATATATGCATTAGGTACCAAAGGTAGAAAAAAGACATACTTGTCAAGTGCCCCAATTTCTTTTGATCCCCTGTCCAGTGATTTAAAGGGACACTGAACCCATTTTTTTTATTTTATGATTCAGATAGAGCATGAATTTTTTTTTTTTTTTAAACTTTTATTTATAACCAGCAGTGCATACAAAAATTAAAAGTAAAACATATTTGGCGCCACGCAGGGCCCAAAGCAAACAACAGAGAGAAAAAAAAATTAAAATTGCAAACAAAAATATTTAACAGTATTAACCAGATTTCCCTAAATTAAAGTGTATACTCTGCGGGGGTTTTTTGTTTTTTTTTTCCCTTTCCCTCCTTGTTAAACTTCCTATCTTAACCATTTCTTGATCATTATGACCTTCATGACAAAAAACAAAAAAAGGCTGATAAAAATCTGTCTATAGAACCTAAGGGCTTGAATTCTCGCAGCAAAATCATTTTTATATATACTCTGAGATGTTCCCTATTCTTCCTATTGTCATAGTGGATTCCTTGTCCGGATCTAAATATTAGGTTAATTTATGATCAAGGACTGGGCTAGTGGTGAAGCAATGGCCACCACTAGAAAGACAGGTCATAGCCATACACCGTACAACATACAATCACACAAACCATCAATTATACACACACACACACACACAAAAAAAAAAAAAAAAAAAAGGGTATAATCCGACCTCTATCTCCAGTTACCAGATGCCAAGAAGAACTATTTCTGAGTTTTTAAATGAAAAAATCAGAAAATCAATTTCCCTTTCTGGGAATGTTTTTATAAAAGCTGCCCATTTGTTAAAGAATTTTCTTATATCCGATTCTTTGTCAATATTTGTGTCTTTTTGTTCTAATACACATTGTTTCTTTAGGTAATTCTTGACTTCAGTAATGGTTGGCAAGGTTCTCAGTTTCCATTTTTTGCAGATCAAGTATCTAGAGGCCAAGATAGAAAGATTTACTAATTTTTCGTTACTTCGAACAGTACTATTAATATTTAAGCATAAAATGATTTGGTATAATGATAGGGCAGTTATCTCGATTTTCAGAGCATTTTTAAGCCAGTATTCCAGTTTAATCCAAAATCTTCTAATCTTGGGACAATGCCAGAACATATGTATCAAGTCTGCCGCAGGATAATAACATTTGGGGCATTTGTTAAATTGTTGGTTATGCACTCTAAGGCCTTTCTCCGGGGTGAAATAAGCCCTGTGAAGAAGCCTAAGATGCGCCTCTCGCCAAGTAGCCGAAATGGTGGTAGATGCCACTTTGTTAATCGATAACTGAATAGTTTTTGATACAATATTACTTTGAGATATTAGGGAAGACCATGCCGTTGCCAGCCCTTCCAGAGTAGGGGCGGCTTTACTGGCACTGAGTATGTGATAACACGGAGCAATAGACATAAGGCCGTTTTTGGCAAGACTTAGCCAATTTTCCAGCTTTCCTAACGCCCAGCACCATTCAGCCTCTTTAACTAATTCAACTGTAAAATGTCTTATTTGCAGATATGCAAAGAAATCTTTATTAACAAGGTTAAATTCTCTCTTAAGTTCATCAAAGGTCTTAATACACTTTTTTTCACTGTCTATCAGAGAGGAAATCTTAACAAGGCCGTTGTTATGCCATCGATTAAAAACCGCTGAGTTTATACCGGCTTGAAATTGTGGATTTCCTATCAGAGGAAGATAATTTGAGGCAGTACCAGTTATTGCCAGGAGTTTAGTTACTTTCCACCATGCTTTTATAGGATTATATATAGTTCTAAATCTTTTGATTTTTTCTGGAAGTTTCTTTGGAAGACAGTGAATCATGGCCAGTGGGAGGTATGGTTCACAAATATTAAGTTCCAATTCATTATTAAGAATGTAATTCTTAGTGAAGATCCAATCCGTAATTATACGTGCAAGGAAACTAAGGTTATAAAATCTAATATTCGGCACTGCTATACCTCCATATTCCCTTGGTGCAGTGAGTTTGGTAAAAGATATCTTGGATCTCCTCCCTTGCCATATAAATTGTCTGAGTGCAGTATTGATTGAGCGAATGTCTTTTTCTAACAAGATTAATGGAACATTCTGCAAAATATAGAGAAGCTTAGGGAGAAGAATCATTTTAAACAGTTCTGATCGGCCAGAGATAGATAGTGGTAGATGCTGCCAGTCCCTAAGTTTCTCTTTAATATTGATTAATATAGGAGATATATTTAGTTTATATAGGTCTCTAAAGTTAATTGGTATGTGAATCCCAAGATACTTAAAAGATTCAGAGATCTCTTTAAATGGGGTATTTGTGATGGAGCTATTATTTCTCCTCAGCCAGAAAATCTCAGATTTTGATTTATTCACTTTATATCCCGAGAAAGTGCTGAAATGTTCAGTTATTTGAAGAAGTCTTGGTATATATTTAACTTTGTGTTAGATAGATAGATTAAAAGATCGTCGGCATATAGTCCAATCTTTATCTCATAGTTCCGAATTTTTATGCCATTGAGTGATTCCCTTAGCATGATTGCGAGAGGCTCAATAGCTATATCAAAAAGAAGCGGAGAGAGAGGGCAACCCTGGCGCGTTCCCCTTTCTATTACAATCAAGGGTGAAATAGTATCATTTATTATCAATCTTGTTTGAGATTGATTATGTAGATTAGCAAGAAATCTAGGGAAATTTCCTTTAATCCCGAACTTTGTTAGAGATGTTAATATATGGTTAAATATTACTGAATCAAACGCCTTTTCTGCATCAATTGACAGAATGGCTAAGTCCAGGGTGTCCTCTCTCTCCGCCATAGAAGAGGGGAGATTCTGGATATAATCCAGAGTGACAAGAAGTTCTCTGATTTTTGCCGCGGAATTTCGCTTATTGAGAAAGCCGGCTTGGTCTGTGTGAATTATTTTGGGTAAGATGGTCTGTAGCCTATTTGCTAAGATAGAAGACATAATTTTATAATCAGAATTCAACAGAGTAATTGGCCTATATGACTCTTTTTGCGATGGATCCTTCCCTCCTTTTAAGATCAGAGTTGTAAAAGACGCAGAAAAGGAGGGTGAGACCGATTTGCCGTTGAGATAGATATCATTAAAAAGATTGCTCAGATAAGGTGTTATTTCAGGTGATAAAATTTTATAGACATCATTTGGGAGTCCATCCGGGCCCGCTGCTTTATTGAGAGAAAGATTAAAGATTACTCTCTCTATCTCTTCTATTGAGATTGGAGAGTTAAGGCTGGTTATCTCATCAGCCGCAATTATCGGGTAGGTGATTTTGCTCCAAAACTCTGAAGCTTTCGCATCATCATACCCTCTACATGTGTATATATCTAGGAAATATTCTATGAATAGATTGTATATTTCTTCTGGTTTAATTAATTGCTTCCCATCATGTACGAGTCTTTCTATCATTGTTTTTTTTTCTTCGTTTTTAACTAGTCTGGCTAGCATTTTTCCAGATTTGTTGCCAAATCTGTATAGTTTAGCTTGAAATCTAAGTTCTCTGTATGTTTCTTGGGTCAGTAAAAAAGTATCTCTAATATTTTTAGCACGGATATATTTCGCCCAATTTAAGGGTTTTTTTTCGAGTAGGAAGTGATTATATGAATTAACCAGGGAATTGCATATTTCCCTTTCTCTCAACTTAATCTTTTTAGATATCATAGCGGCATAGGCCGTGATTTCTCCTCTAAGCACAGCCTTTGCAGCCTCCCAGAATATTTCTGGGCGCTGCACATAATCTTTGTTAAAATTAGCATATTCAATGAACTTATTTCTGATCCATTTTTTAAATTTAGAGTCTGTATTAAGATGGTAAGGAAAAGAGAATCGCTGCATTTTAGTCCTAAGATGATCAAGATATAATTCAAGGGAAATAGGTCCGTGATCAGACAAGAGAATTGGCATTATTCCTGCTTTAACTTTTGTTATGGGTAGACGTTCGTCAATTAAAAATAAATCGATCCTAGAGAGAGTTTTATGAGCTTTAGAGAGACAGGTATAGTTCTGGACATCCGGGTTTTGGACTCTCCAAATATCTCGAATTGCAAGATTATGTTGAATTTTCTTAAGTGTTTTAGAGTCTAAGTTATCTTATTTCTGCTTTAAATGTTTGACCTTATTCCTAAGTCTGTCTAAGGGGCATTGTGGTGCCATGTTAAAGTCGCCCCCTAGGATTAAATGGCCTTCATTAAGTAACAAAAGTTTTGATTGCATTAGGTTCCAGAACTCTGGATCAGAGATGTTTGGGCCATATACATTACAGAGTGTATAGGTTGCTTGAGCGACCTTAAGTTTTACCAGAATGTATCTCCCCCCGGAGTCAGCCTCAGAGTGCAGAACCTTCACTTCAGCTCTTTTCCCAATTAAAATAGCCACACCTCTCTTTTTCCCAACACTCGGTGCTGCAAAAACTTCCTTGACCCATTTTGCCTTCAGTTTTAGAGATTCCTTTAAACTTAAATGGGTTTCTTGAAGGAAACCGATATCGGTATGGGCCTTACGTAAATGGGCAAGTATCGCCTTTCGTTTAATAGGGGTCGAAATGCCCCCAACATTCCATGATACAATCTTGAGTTTATTTATCTCTTGTAACATTTACAGAAATAAAGAGGGAGCAGGAATGAACAACCAAAAAAAAAAAAAAAAAACAAAACACATAACCCATTCATACAATCAACCAAACCGTCCCCAACCCGAGGGGATTCCCTAGCCATAGGTCTTATCCTTTCTTTAAATATGGAGGTCGTCTTCTGATAGAATTAAGAATTTACTGTCTTATAAAAACTCTCAGCCATTTGAGCATCCTCAAACAAATGTACTGTGTCATTCACTACAACTCTGAGTTTAAAAGGGTAGATTATAGTAGCACGATGTCCATTTTTTATGAACTTAGTGCAGATGGGGGCTAGCTCTCTTCTTTTAGAGGCTGTATAAGCTGAGAAATCTTGAAAAATTAAAATCGTAGCATTGTCTATGAGGATTGGCTGTTTTTTGCGATAGTATTGTAGTATCGTATTCCTGTCTTGGAAATTAAGTAATTTCGCTATAATAGGTCTCCGCTGAGTGGTATTTTTATTGTCTAAGCGAGGATTGCCTACTCTGTGTGCTGTTTCCACTATGATTGGATGATAAGTTGAGGGAATTTTTAAAGCTTTAGTGAGTTTGTCTGATATAAAAAGACTTAGATTATCATACTGCTTGTCCTCTGGAAGGCCTATTATGCGTATGTTATTTCTTCTGGAGCGATTTTCTAGGTCCTCCAGTCTGTCATAGATTTTTTGCATGTTATTACTTGAGGCCTCAATTTTTGAGCTATGTACTGTTGTTAGGTCTTCTAAATCTGATACTCGTTGTTCTACTTCCTGAATTCTAATGGAAAATTGTCTAATCTCTTGAGATAAAGACAAAATGTCTTGTTTAATCTCTGTCCTGAGAGCCTCAAATTTAGGTGCTAAGGCGTCTGATATACTAGTAACCAGAGTCTGTAAGGTAGTAGATTCAGGAATAGCTACCCTGTGGGGTAAGGTGGGTATTATCTCAGCAGCGAGTTCTTGAGTGTTCTTGGATTTCTTATCCCTTTGCCTGGCTGCCATATTTGGGGAAAGTGTCTTGGATGAAGTGGAAAGAAATTTATCCATACGCTACATGAGTGTGTGTAGTCGTGAGGAGAAGAGCGCTAGATAAAGCGCTTACTGGTGAAGTGAGAAAAAAAGAAAAAAAAAAAAAAAGAAGAGAAAAAAAAGGGAAGTGCAAATGTAAGGTCCCGGGGGGGTAAAAAACCGGGAGAGTAGGGAGGTGAGGATGTGATAGTGAGGGAGACAAAAAAACAAACAAAAAACACGGCAAACAGGGAGAGTTAAGACGTGGGGACAAAAGAAAAAAAATGTTTCATAGGAGAAGACAGTGAAATTATAAACTACTTTGTGCTTGAGCTACCCTTGAGCTGTTCTATTAGTGTCAATCAGGGTAAGTTGCAATTATTACATTTCTAAATATGATTGTTTAGATTAGAGTGTTAAGAGTGAGAGGTTTATTGAGCAGATAGGAAAAGAGAGATAGGAATCTAGAGTGAAATTAAGATAATTTGTGAATTTACTATAGATTCAAATATGTGGAATTAATGACAATTCATATGATAAAGTGCTAAGAAATACTCAAGCTTCTGTGGTATATATCAGAGAGACCAAAGGGGTTCTTACTAAGATAATAATTGCTAGAATCTATAGAAAGTCTCTCCCTCTTTTTCTTATGGGAATTACAGTTGTTAGTTTGTTCAGCAATTACAGTCAAACTAAATATCTCCTACTGGTATGTTTATGTAGGTTACAAGAGACTGTTTTAGCCCAGGTTTTAGTTAAGTCTGCTTATATCAGTAATTAATCAGGGTCAGCTTAATTGTAAATTTATAACTTCTGGTCTATCAGGGAATTGTATATGGTAAAAGCTACCTTAGAAAAGAAGTGTTTGAGAGATATTCTGTACTGTTTAAATAGAACCCCAAAAAAGGAGATTTAAACATAGACCATATGATGATAGAATTACAATTCTAAAGTTACAACAGTTATGTAAAAGGACAACAGAATATAACCCTAGGTTGATAAGGCTTAATACAGCATTACATTTTTGGGGGACAAGATATCATGGTTAACGGTTCACAGTGTTTAAGCAGAATTTTAACAGTAGATTTTCTCCTCTTCTCTCTGCAGCTTCAAACTGATTAAATAATCCTGTCTAGGTTTAACCATCTACTAATGACACTTTAACCTTTTTCTCTGTGAACTAGCTAGCTCAAAATATTTGAAAGTTAGAGTAATTATGGCCTTCTTGGTGAGGACAATTCTTAGAACACAGAGGCTAATTTATAACATTATATTTTGAAAATAGAGTTCTTATTGAAACAAGCAGTTCCTTCTTGGTGGAATTAAATAATCTGGGTCAGGAACGTAGGAAAAGAGTGCACAATAGAGAGAGGAAATGTCCAATAACTTAGTACTTTAACCAGAGGGGTATAACTTTCCCCATTGATTGGGAACTGGGTTACCCAAGGATCGAATTAATTGATGAGCTATTAGTCCCTTGACTCCGTTACTCCTTTTCTCCCTTTACCAATTTTTGGCTTTATATGAGTGATATGATTATATGATAGGGACAAGTAGAGTCAGTTACCAGGAAAGAGAAATCAACAATATTACCCGCTGGAGATCCGGATGTCCGTGACCGAGAGAGACCCCTGAGGCGACCCCTCTCACGCAGCACCGGTGGGAAAGGGGCGCCTGATCGGGTTTGCTGAGAAGTGAAGGCTGTTACTCAGCAGCAGAGATGGTCACGCCTGACGTCTGGGTAAGACTCCTAGAGGCGAGCAGCGGTCGGGTCCCCTCACGCAGCACCGGTGGGAGGGGACTATGCGACCGGGAAGGAAGTGCAGAGCTCAGAGCCTCTTCTACCCCTCACCGCTTCCGATGTAGGTCCGCAGTAGAGTCTCACTCGAGCAGGGAACCCCGAGTCCGTGCAGGTGCAGGAAGGCAGCCCAGGAGAGTCTCTCTCTTGACCGGGTGAGATCGTAGAAGGATCTGTAACTCTTCAGCACAGCTGGTAAGGATGATAGCAGGCAAAACTTCAGTATGGTACGTTTATTTGGGACATGTCCTCTGGCTGTATAGAAAAAATTCAGCGTAGGAAAAAGACAGCAATATCCTTTAAATGTTACCCCTTGATAAGGCGATATTTAAAAGAGAGGGATAAGTCTTATAACTACTGCAATATGCAGTCCAGTGTTTTGGTGTGGCACTGTTCAGGTTCTGGAAGCGGTGGAATTAGCTGAGTAAGCCGCCCTAAGACACAGGGTTTGAGCGCGAAGATACCACCAAGGCTTGCAGTGGAGGTAATGCTGCACAGGTGATTCACCTAACCACACACCTGAGCTCCTCCTCCGGAACCTCTAGGGCTCTGGTGAGCTCAGCCCAGCCCACAAAACACACTGGTCTAGCGCATGAAATTTTAAGCAACTTATCAAATTTTCTTCATTCTCTTGATATCTTTATTTGAAATGCAAGAATGTAAGTTTAGATGCCGGCCCATTTTTGGTGAACAACCTAGGTTGTTCTTGCTGATTGGTGGATAAATTCATCTACCAATAAAAAAGTGCTGTCCAGAGTCTGAACCAAAAAAAAAAAGCTTAGATGTCTTCTTTTTCAAATTAAGATAGCAAGAGAACAAATAAAAAATGATAATAAGAGTAAATTAGAAAGTTGCTTAAAATTGCATGCTCTATCTGAATAATGAAAGTAAAAATTTGGGTTCAGTGTCCCTTTAATTGTTATAGGCGTCTGTTTGGCATTGTACAATTCTGCCTTCAGGTGTGAGCTTGGTGTTACTGGTGCCTTTTTTATATATACTGTATAAGGATATATAGATAGATAGATAGATAGATAGATGATAGATAGATAGATAGATAGATAGATAGATAGATAGATAGATAGAGAGAGAGAGAGAGAGAGAGAGAGAGAGAGAGAGAGAGAGAGAGAGAGAGAGAGAGAGAGAGAGAGAGAGAGAGAGAGAGAGAGAGAGAGAGAGAGAGAGAGAGAGAGAGAGAGAGAGAATAAAATAATGTCTTGGAATCTGTGAACCTCCTGAAATACACAGATTAGCTTTAATTATATATTTAATATTTAATATTCTGTGCCTATTGTGCAATTTAAATAATTGAAATAGGTCAATACTTCCGTAACCTGCTTACTTTATAGCTCTGCCACAATCCCTGGAATTTTTTCAAAATGTGGTAGCTATGTAAGGAATTAAGGAATCATTGACAAGTTAATGCATTAAAACATACATTAATTTGCTATCTATAGGCTCCATTTTAGGAACGGCCAGACAGACAAGTGTGGACACCTATGCCCCTCTCCAACCGGCATTGTGGTTAGCGAGCAGCAATATACTGTCTTTATTTATTATTGCACAAGCTTGTACAATCCTGCCCCCTGCTCTTTCACGACCAATCATTCTCAAGCAGCAGCTGTCAATCACCCCATTTGAACGTCCGGGGGGTTGAAAAACACCTAACTGGAGTATGTGTAGAAGGTAGCTGCAGGCTGTGTGCTCACATTTGCAGCTTCTTAAATGGAGACTTATGTGTCTGCCCCCCGTTGTTTAATAGTGATAAAATCCAACACATAAAACTGTAATGCTTTGTCACTCCTGCCAATCAAAATTTGCATACTCACATAGCAAAGTTAATGAAGTGCAGTGTCTAGTTCTGGGCTCCACTGCACACCCCTTTTGCAGGGGGTGAAATCACAGCATTTTATTATTGCATTTTCATTCCCTTTTAAGGCACAAGAAATGTTGCCTAAATTAGGTTTAATTTACATTAAATGCATAGTTAAAACATTTATTAAAAATGAATATTAGATAAAAACATGTAAAAGCATATTTATGCAATTTACTGCAAATGGCTCCAATGCACTTCTATGTACACATGTATTTGTGTGTTTATATGTGTACATATATATCTGTAAATATACATATATTCACATATAAAAACATATGTACACACACATACACATATATATATATATATATATATACATACATATAAAACTATAGACATGTATATGTATGTATCTGTATGTTAATTAATTTTTATTATATTGTGTTATTATGAGTGAAACTGTACTTGTACATGCATTTTTTATGTGTTATCTTTCCTAATGCTGCTGCTGTTGTATTTTGTATGTGCTTTGTACAACTTTTTATTTGGGCGTAACAATTAACCAGAGCTCTGAGGTTGTGCTAACCCAACTGTGTTTACTTTCAATTTGTAATATGCGCACTACTTCAGAAGCGCACAGGCGCGATAAACTCAATATCACTTGCGTGCCACTGTTAGCGCACCACTCATAATCTTGCCCTGTATTAGAGAAGATTGATTGAAACATGAGGATTATATGTACCAATCACTTCAGCTTCTATGGAAATCCAGGTACTGTATGTCGTATGTTTGTATGTTTATTTTTTTCTGGTTTATTCCACATTTTTTTATTTAGATGAACTTTATTAATATTATTTATTCTGATATACAGTAGGTACCATTGTCATAACTATATTCAGGAATTCTCTAATATCTAAGTTACTACTACATTAACCCTAACTGAAACTACCCCATTGCATAACTTCCCCCTCACAGACTAACTTAACCCTAAACCCCAAGGATCCTCCAACCACAATGTAACTCTGAGACTTTTTATACCTTTATTAACCCCTTTTCACAACAATCCTATATTTCATTAATGCCCAATGCAATAATAATATACTAACTGCAACCACACCAATCATGTTGATATTATCCTATTCTAACCCCAATAAAATACCAAATAGGAGAAAATAAGCAGGCACTACTCGGGGTGTTAAATAAAAAAAAAAGTTAAATCTTTATTCAGCATCCTGTGAAAAAAACTTGGAAGCTGTAAACACCAGACAAGGTGCAGACAAACAGACAAAGAGGGACAAACGGCCTGACGCGTTTCTGGCCCTCTAGTGGCGCTTAATCATAGGTTGAGGTGTTAGTGAACAGTTTTTCCTTATATACAGACAGGTTAACCCTTCCCACACCAGAAATATTTAAAACATAAGTGTTACTTATGTGTTATCTTTCACTCCCGCCTCGCAAACATTAGTTAAATATTATTAACCCCTAATCTGCCATCCCTAACATCGCCGCCACCTACCTACATTTATTAAACCATAATCTGCCGCCCCCAACGTCGCCACCACTATACTAAATGTATTAACCCATAAACCTAAGTCTAACCCTAACACCCCCTAACTTAAATATAATTACAATACATCTAAATAAAATTACTATCGTTAACTACATTATTCCTATTTAAAACTAAATACTTACCTATAAAATAAACCCTAAGCTAGCTACAATATAACTAATGGTTACATGTAGCTATTTTAGGGTTTATTTTTATTTTACAGGCAAGTTTGTATTTATTTTAACTAGGTACACTACACTATAATTAAATAAATTTACTAAATTAAATACAATTTAATAAATTAAATTAGCTAAAGTACAAAACAAACACTAAATTACAGAAAATAATAAACAAATTACAGATATTTAAACTAATTACATCTAATCTAATAGCCCTATAAAAATAAAAAAAGCCCCCCCCCAAAATAAAAAAAAACCCTAGCCTAAACTAAACTACCAATAGCCCTTAAAAGTGCCTTTTGCGGGGCATTGCCAATCAGCCAATAGAATGCTAGCTCAATCCTATTGGCTGAATGGATCAGCCAATAGGATTGAACTTCAATCCTATTGGCTGATTGCATCAGCCAATAGGGTTTTTTCTACCTTAATTCCGATTGACTGATAGAATTCTATCAGCCAATCGGAATCTAAGGGACGCCATCTTGGATGACGTCACTTAAACGTACCTTCATTCATCGTCAGTCCATCGGATGAAGTGGATGCTCCGCGTCGGATGTCTTGAAGATGGAGCCGCTCCGCGTCGGATGGATGAAGATAGAAGATGCCGTCTGGATGAAGACTTCTGCCCGCCTGGAGGACCACTTCGCCCAGCTTGGATGAAGACTTCTCCCGGCTTCTTTGAGGACTTTGACCCGGTTGGATGAAGACTTCTGCCGCTTCCTTAAGGATGGATGTCGGATCTTGAGAACAGTAAGTTGATCTTCAGGGGGTTAGTGTAAGGTTTTTTTAAGGGTGTATTGGATGGGTTTTATTTTTAGGATAGGGACTTTGGGCCGCAAAAGAGCTAACTGCCCTTTTAAGGGCAATGCCCATCCAAATGCCCTTTTCAGGGCAATGGGGAGCTTAGGTTTTTTTAGTTAGGCTTTTATTTGGGGGGTTGGTTGTGTGGGTGGTGGATTTTACTGTTGGGGGGGTTGTTTGTATTTTTTTTTACAGGTAAAAGAGCTGATTACTTTGGGGCAATGCCCTGCAAAAGGCCCTTTTAAGGGCTATTGGTAGTTTAGTTTAGGCTAGGTTTTTTTTTATTTTGGAGGGGCTTTTTTTATTTTGATAGGGCTATTAGATTAGGTGCAATTAGTTTAAATATCTTGTAATTTGTTTATTATTTTATGTAATTTACTGTTTTGTTTTTTTGTACTTTAGCTAATTTAATTTAATTAAGGTAATTGTATTTAATTTAGTTAATTTATTTAATTATAGTGTAGTGTTAGGTGTTATTGTAACTTAGGTTAGGTTTTATTTTACAGGTACTTTTGTATTTATTTTAGCTAAGTAGTTAGTAAATAGTTAATAACTATTTAATAACTATTCTACCTAGTTAAAAAAAAATACAAACTTGCCTGTAAAATAAAAATAAACCCTAAGATAGATACAATGTAAATATTAGTTATATTGTAGCTAGCTTAGGGTTTATTTTACAGGTAAGTATTTAGTTTTAAATAGGAATAATGTAGTTAATGATAGGAATTTTATTTAGACTTATTTAAATTATATTTAAGTATAGTGACGACGACGTTGGGGACGGCAGATTAGGGGTTAATACGTGTAGGTAGGTGGCGGTGACATTGGGGGCAGCAGATTAGGGGTTAATAAATATAATGTATGTGGTGGCGATGTTGGGGGCAGCAGATTAGGGGTTCAAAAGTATAATGTAGGTGGCGGTGGTGTCCGGAGCGGCAGATTAGGGGTTAATAAATATAATGCAGGTGTCGGGGGCGGAAGATTAGGGGTTAATAAGTGTAAGATTAGGGATGTTTAGACTCGGGGTTCATGTTAGGGTGTTAGGTGTAAACATAAATTTTATTTCACCATAGGAATCAATGGGGCTGCGTTAGGGAGCTTTACGCTGCTTTTTGCAGGTGTTAGACTTTTTCTCAGCTGGCTCTCCCCGTTGATTACTATGGGGAAATCATGCATGAGCACGTACAACCAGCTCACCGCTGATTTAAGCAGCGCTGGTATTGGAGTGCGGTAATGAGCAAAATTTTGCTCAACGCTCACATCTTGTCTTTTAACAACAGGTTTGTAAAAACTTGTAATACCAGCGCTGCAGGTATGTGAGTGGTGAGACAAAACTGAACCCCAAAAAAAAGCTTAGATGCCTTCTTTTTCAAATAAAGATAGCAAGAAAACAAAGAAAAAAATTATAATAGGAGTAAATTAGAAAGTTGCTTAAAATTGCATGCTCTATCTGAATCTCAAAAGAAAAAAATTGGGTTCAGTGTCCCTTTAAGAGGACGACAGCTAAACATCAGCTAGAGATTGAGGAAAGAGATGGGGACTTTTATGGGAAGCTAAGAATTTTACCTTTTATCCCTGATCCCCTATGTATCTAATTAGTGTATATATGCAATTGTTATATACTCTATGGTATGTGCAATTTTCAGTATAAAGTGATTGAAATTGATCATAATGTAGTGTTCTGATTTACTTCTTAAAGGGGTATTACTCTTAGTGAATAAAAAGGCAATTCAAGACAAGAGTGCTACTGTGAGGTCTCTATTTTTTCTTTGTTTATTTTCATTATAAGTTTTCTAGACCTTAACAACAACACTTTTTGTCAAGTCCTAATTGTCCTGAGCGAAGTTACTATAAAATAACTGTTTATGGGGGGCGGAGCTAGCTGGCTCCAGATATGGACGCAAGCTGAAAGAGCTCCGGTGTGAGGCCGGTATTATTATCTATCACAACTCTCAGGAACGTGTTTATAAATGTGACTATCAGTCACAATACCTAGGCTGACATCTTTGATCGTATATTTGGAGTTACAATCGACTGCCATCTCTGGAAAAGATCAACATTCCTACTACAGCGCAGCGGACCACGTGGCCTGAAACAAACACCCGGAGGCAACTATATTTTCTATCCGCAGACCTGCCCGGCTGAACTGCAGCATTCTTATCTCACCGGAACACAGGAGACTGTGAGTAGGCAGCGAAGCTCAACAGGATCACAAGTATCAACGGCCCCGAAAACCGCAGTGAGTAAAACCGCCAGAGCCCCCACGCAAGGCCATACACATAGAGCCACTGTATATCTGGCCATGAAACTCTTTCACGCCTGTCTGAGTAACACATAAATGAGTCTGATATACACAGTATGTGACCGCAACCCAAAGCACAGCAAATACCTCATTTGAAACACTATTTGGGGCAATTATCTCTACCATATTCAGGCCACGTGGGTCTATCCCAGATAACATTAGCAGAGGCCATCTTTTGCATAACTCTCACCATAGATATCACGAGAGAACTGTCTCCCCACAGCGTGCAGCAATTTAGCCCACAGTCTAGCATTTGCCTGAACCTGACAACTACATCTACACCTTGTTTGTCACTGCACTTTCATGGCTTCTAGGAAGGGGCCCAGAGCTGAAAGATCATTAAAGGGAGCTGGGGCAGTCACACCTAAAGTTCACTCTTTCTTCAAGGCCATGGATAACCCCACGGTACATACTCCCCCTTCACCTTCAAAATCTTCTCCTGCACAAACGGAGACTGACATAACATCAGAAGAAGATAATATTCTCACTAAAGCAGACATACTATCTCTTCCCTCTAAAGAAGATTTCTCCAATTTTATTGCACAAGTGAGCTCCATGATCAAATCAAGCCTCACTGAGGTAAAAAAAGAAATTAGCGAAATAGGCAATAGAATTGCAAATCTGGAAGAAAGCCTAGAAAGCACAGACAGGCTACTAGATCAACAAATCCAACATTCTACTTGCAACTCTAATATTATTCAGCAACTGCAAGACCAGGTTGAAGACCTGGATAATAGAGGCAGGCGCCACAACATCAGGATACGGGGAGTCCCTGAATCTATTAAAGCTGTAGATCTGTTGCCTTTTCTCCAAAAACTGTTTAATGAGCTCATGGGAAACGAAAATCAGGAAGGCAAGGGTAAAGAATATCTGCTGGACCATTTTCATCATGCTTTAAGACCCCTGCCCAAAGACCCTGCACCCCCACGGGACATTATATTGAAATTTACAAACTTTAAAGACAAAGAGGATATGCTATCTGCAGCAAGGCAACATGCACCTATTACATTTGAAGGACATGCTTTACATTTTTTTGCAGACCTAAGCCAAATGACTTTAACCAAGAGGAGAGAGGCCAGACCTTTGACGCTGCTCCTGAGAGATCTAAAAATACCATACCGCTGGGGCTTCCCTTTTTGCCTCAGGGTAGTAAAGGACAATATCTCTGCAATATATAAAAACCCTGAAGACCTGGAGTCATTCTGCTCCCAACTGGGCATTCGGCCCCCTACCCTACCCTCCACATCTGATATGCCTCACCCACCTAAAGACCAATGACCACGAAGACAAGAATGGACCTAGGTCTCATGCCACAAACGGAACAGAACACAGACCAAGGACCCACCCTCAAATTCTGATGGACTCACATGAAAGACCTTAATCTAATGAATTGAGTGATGGGGTTTGCTCTCTGTTTTTAATTAGCTGTATTACACATGTCTAGAATAACTATCTGGTCCCTAGCCTACTAGATTAAAAGCAGTAATATAACAATCCCAGTTTTACTGTTCCCCTATTTAGTCCTTAAATACGGTTGATGAGATTTGTTGAATACTCTAGCTGTCGAGGGTAAGGTTAATCTCCCATATGGTTTGTTACATCTACTGCCCATTTTTTCTAGGTGACACACCAGAAGACACGTTCCTATGAAATAATTTCATTAGTAAACCGGCCTTCTACCAAACGTAGTAGCAGCCACTTTTTCCCCCCTACTCTACCTACGAGTACTCCTGTGTGATTACTCATGCACTGTTTGTATAATTCTTTGAGTTTTATTATTGATGTTCGGTTTATAACTGGAATACTAATCATTATGTTTTATTCTTTTAGACTTATATCTGTCCTCTGTTTTTCCCATCTTCTCTCCACCCTCCCCCCCTTTCTTTGGTCCGGATGGGGCGGTACACCTCATGAAGAGTTGCGATTTCAGGTAAGAACTAACTCCTTTATATTCCTCCGTAAAAATGCTAGAACCCACTTGCATACACCCGAGCTATACAACATAGACCACTGGAAAACCAAGATATCATGGCACCTCCATTAGTCTCAATAGTTACACAGAACGCCAAAGGGCTAAACTCTCCCACCAAGTGCTCTGTAGCTTTAGCATGGTTTAAAAAGTTAAAAGCAGACATAGTTTTTGTGCAGGAAACCCACTTTCCTAAGAACCCCCCCCCCCCTATTCTCTAACAAAGACTACCTTGTGGGATATTTCTCCCATAACACTAAAAAAGCAGGAGGTGTGGGGATACTGTTTCACAGACACTTACCATTCCAATTGTTAGAAGTTATATCTGACCCAGGAGGTAGATGGATTATAGTGACTGGCCTACTATTTAATAGACCACTAACGCTGACCAATATTTATGTTCCTAACACAAAACAGATCAAATTTCTGAAATCACTCAAACGTCACATACTGACACACCTGAAGGGACCCCTTGTTCTAGCAGGGGACTTTAACTTAGCATTTGACCCCATCTTGGACTGTTCGACAGGACGCAGTAGTGCTCCATCTAAAACACTGGCTGACACAATGTCCCTCATTCAAAATCTGACACTACTAGACACGTGGAGATTGAAACACCCCTCCCAACACACCTACACTTTCTATTCAAACCCACATAAAAACTATTCCCGAATAGATTATGTACTAGTAGATCAATCAATATATAGTCATATTCAGAATGCAGAAATCCTCCCAACTAGTTGGTCTGATCACGCTATGGTGTCTATAAACCTTGAATGGTCAGAAACTGCTCTATCCACCTTTGTTTGGAAATTAGATGAAGCATTGTTAAAAAATAAAATACTCTCCAAACACATAGGATACACTATTGAAGAGTACTTTAGGATTAACAGCACAGCTGACATTTCCCCCCACTCACTTTGGGAAGCTCATAAATCAGTTCTGCGTGGAGAATTCATCAAACATAAAGCTTTACAAGCGAAACATTTTAGAACGCAATTCTCGACTATCCTACATTCCATGCGTACCCTGGAGAAACAACATCAAGAAACACCCACAGACCTCCCCTTTTCTCACCTCCTGAGACAACACAGAAATGACTTAAACAGGTTACTGTACAGGGAAGCCCAGACCAGGGCGCTATATCTCAAAAAGACATCCCTTGCTAGATCTAATAAAATCGGCCCCTCTCTAGCCAGAACACTTAAGGAGCGTAGGCTAAACATTCACATTCACAAAATAGTGAATGGTGTGGGGAACAGCTTAGTAAGCAGCCCCTCAATAGTTGAGGAGTTTAAAAACTTCTATGGCAGCCTCTATAACCTCCAGGCCCCCCCAGCAACCGCAACCCCCTCAGCCACTGAACAATACATAACAGATGCTTCTCTCCCTAGTATCCCTAAAGAATTAACAGAACTTTTGGAAAGTCCCATTACACCACAAGAAGTAGCAACAGCTATAAATTCCCTCCCCTCACACAAATGTCCGGGTCCAGACGGGTTCTCAAATATCTATTATAAACAATTTAAAAATTTGCTTATCCCCCACCTAACAACCCTATTCAAATCCATAGACAAAGGTACAACATGGTCGGAGATCTCCCTTGAAGCATACATATCGGTTATCCCCAAACCAGACAAGGACACTACTCAGGTGGGCAATTATAGACCAATATCTTTACACAATACAGATATAAAGCAGTACTCAAAAATGTTAGCGACCAGAATGAACAAAATTTTGCCACAGGTTATTCACACCGATCAATCCGGCTTTATACCAAAAAGAGAGGCAAGGGACAACACCACAAGGGTCTTACACTTGATTGAACAGTCAGGCCGGTCAAAAACACCTACCATTCTGATCTCAACTGATGCCGAAAAAGCATTTGACCGGCTGGACTGGGCTTTCTTAAGACTTTGCCTGACCACCATTGGGATAGGACCCATAATGCTCCAGAGGATCTTTAGCCTTTATTCCCGCCCGATCGCCAGGGTCCGAGCAAATAACACACTTTCCGACAGCTTTAAAATCCAAAACGGCACGAGACAGGGGTGCCCCCTGTCTCCTCTGTTGTTCGCTATATCAATTGAGATATTGGCAGCCCACATACGGAAAAATCCACATATCACTGGCCCACAGCTAGGTCCCAACACGTATAAGCTCACTCTGTACGCTGACGACGTTCTCACCTTCCTAACACACCCACACAAGTCACTGCCACACTTATTAACAGAATTCGAGAGATTTTAGCGCCCACTCCAACTTCTTGATCAATGCTAGAAAATCTCAAATCCTTAATATTAATCTACCAAAAGAAAACTTCGAGAATCTCAAAACCTTATGCCCATACACCCTACTCCAAGATAAAATCAAATACCTTGGAATCTACCTGGCCCCCTCTATTAATAAGTTATTTAAATTTAACTACACACCACTTTTATACAAACTTAGGAAAGATTTTGACTCCTGGCAGGAGAAACCCCTGTCTTGGTGGGGAAGGATCCAGGCAGTTAAAATGACCACGTTACCCCAAATCCTGTATCTGCTCCAAGCTGCACCAATCCAATTGCCATTGACCTATCTGACAAAACTACAATCCATGATAAACTCCTTTATATGGGGAAAGGTAAAGCCCCGTATCAGTAAAAGGATCTTGACGAAACCTTTAGGTAGGGGAGGCTTGGGGGTACCATTAATATCACAATACTACAAGGCCGTAGTACTGCAAAAAATCCTAGAGTGGCATGATGCCACACACACAAAAGCCTGGTCCTCCATAGACTCCTTCCTGTTGAGCTCACCCGCGATAGGGCCACTATGCTGGATCAAACAAACATGTAGACCCATATTATCCAGAACCTCCCCCCTTTACGCTCATTACTTCCGAACATGGGACACTATACGACTTAAGACCAAAGGTCTCACGTCATACATCTCACCAATGACACCAATTCCTATAAATGCGGAATTCCATAGGGGACTTATCCTGAATGAATCGTACTCCCCAGATACAGGCCCAACAATACCGTTTACTTACCTGACAGGAGGAGGAAAACTGAAACTGAGATCATAACTTACAGAATTGGCCGGTGGAGCCTTCTCCCGATGGCTAAAATACGCTCAACTCACACACTTACTAGACTCCTCACTCTATAAACAGGACTTATTGAGGGAATTGATGAAATTTGAAAGACTCTGTCTGGAGGGAGTAACGCCCAGGGGATCATTGTCCATAACAAAAAGACTGTTAGATGACACCCTTACTCTACCCATATCCTCTTATGACTCTCAATGGCAAACCGACTTAGGAATCTCTATACCCAAAGAGCAATGGGACAACATATGTTATAACTCTGCCAAGTCCTCCTCCTCCCCTAGAATACTGGAGCTTAATCATAAAGTTCTGTTTAGATGGTACCTTACCCCTGACAGGCTTAAACGAATATACCCTCAATCTAATGCCACATGTTGGAGAGGTTGTGGGTCTCCTGGCACAATGGCCCATATTTGGTGGCACTGCCCGAAATTACTCCCATTCTGGGAAGACATTATCCTTAGCTTGAAAACTATCATGGGAGAACAATTCGAACTACCCCCAACCACAGCCCTTCTAAATTACAAACCAAAGAAAATATGCAAAATCAAATGGAAACTCCTCCAATATAGCTTAAACGGAGCCAAATTACTTATTGCAAGCAAATGGAAATCTGCCCAGATCCCAACTCGGCAGGAATGGCTGCACAATACATCTGAGCTACTAGAGATTGAAGAATATGCACACTTTAAGAATGGCAGTCTTGCCTTTTACCATAACATACAATTTTATTGGCAGACCCTCCTACATTCATAGATAGCCTAATAGTCTCTACAGCTCTGGGGTGGGCCGCCCTACCTGGATCACTTTTCCAAATTATTAAACCTTCCCTTTTCCCTCTTCTTCTTCGCCCTTTCCCCTCTCTCTTTACCCACCTTTCTTTTTGTTCCTTTTCCTTTCCTCTCTTCTTCTTTTCCTCTTGTTTTTGCCTGTATAGGCATATGCTTTGAAATGTTAAGGTTTCTATGTTGTTAATGTTTGTGAGGAGTGCACTTTCTACGCAAGGATATCAGATGAAGATGTAAATGTTATAACGAACTATTGAAAAGTCAGGCAAAAAGCGGTACGTATCACCACTAACTTATACGAACTATTTCTATTCCATACCGTGCCTGTTAATATTATCTGACCCTTGGGGAGTTTCCCCAATCATTAGTGTTAACATGAGTCTCCTCATAATGGACAATCCTCCCCTAATCGTTCGTTTAACACTGTTAAAATTATACGAAATGTCTGGTATCTGTACGTACAATACTATGGTTATTTCCACTGTAAGTGTATTCTTTTCTTATACAATAAAAACTTTAAAAAAAAATAAAAAATAAAAAAAATAACTGTTTATAATTATGAACAATTTATTTTTTACCTTTCCTGTAAACCTCTGCTTGGACTTAATCTGATCATCTTAAAATAGATTTAAGGAATTTTTTGTATTGTAAAACAAACCACCATATAATGATATTTATAAGGTTTTTAAAGAACAAACATATTTACTATACAACCAACTAAGGGTAAAATGGGAAATGTCATACAGCAGGAATGATTCCTAAAGGCTTCAGATTTCTCAAATTACCAGGTTCAAATAAACAAGAGACAATTATTCCTGATTTTCGTGAACAGTGGGAGGAAATTCTGACTGAATGCTCTAATAAAATCATGATGCTAATATTGAAAGAGGACCAATTAAAATTAGAAAAAATCAATAAAGACGACTGAGATGACTGAAATTTTAAATAAATGGGAAGACAAAAGTAAATTCAAAGAGTTAAATGACAAAATTAAAAATGAAGTAATAAGGACACAATCAGAAATTAAAAGAAAAATAAATTTATTAGGGATGGCCAAGACTACCAGACTAAACAAGTAAATACTTTTAATAAATATAGGAAAAATCAGGATAGTGATTCAGATTAAAATGGAATAATCAAAAAATGGGGGACCAAAGAATAACAAAGTACCCCCTTGAAGGGGGGAATGAAAAGACCAAAAAGATAAAGAATACCAACCAACAGAACAGCAGGTACAGATTGAGAATCAAGAAGTAGAGGCTAGACTGATAATCAATCTATCATCCTTGACCTTAAATAGTGATCATATGAGAGTTCTTAGAAGAAATTTGTCTTTCTCTCCAGTAAAGAGGCTGGTTGAATTTGAAGTTACTAAAGATCTTTATCTTTTTGCAAGAAGCTTAGCTTGCTATAAGCTTATTACTGGGAGCAAGACACAACAACCACCATATCTACTGTAGTAGTATTAGATACTTTAGTATCTTTAGAGAATGAATCAGATTAACTGAATGAAGATCAATTCACTTTAAATAGTGGCTTAAAAAGGAGTTCTAGTTTTATGCCTAATTTAAGCAAAGTACCAAATGTAAACACTTTTGTAAAATTAGTTGAAGCAGATAGTAAATAGCTAACCAATGCTTCTCCCACTCTGGAGAAATTGACCACTGGTGAGCATACAGCCTTACATTAATTAATTACTAACAGGAATACAGTGGTCATGCTGTCTGATAAGGGTGGAGATATTGTGATTCAGAAGAATGGAAGATTGCTATAGGCAATTAAATGATCAAACACGGTATATACATTTGGAGACAAATCCATTAGCTCAAGTGATGTTGGGTCTCAAGGATATACTTGCTAAATATTTTAATAATGATATCATTACAAAAAATGAATATGATTTCTTACTTCCCAGATATCCTAAAATCCCAACTTTCTATACTATACCAGAGCTACACAAAGAAGGGAACAAATATCTCCCAGGATGGCCAATAATTGACGGTATAGTTGGCCTTTGTTTGGTATAGGAAAGTATATAGATCATTTCCTACAGCCCTTTGTAAGTCACCTGCCTTCTTTTGTGCAGGATACCCCAGATCTTCTGAGGAAGATTAATTACTTGAATATAGAAGAAGAAACATTGCTGGCTACAATAGACGTTGAGTGTCTGTATTCCAGTATACCCCATGACAAAGGCAGTTAGTTTTTATCTTTTGCAAAGGGGGTAATCGTTCCTATCCCGTACTGAATTTATCAATCAAATTGTGAGATATGCCCTCACAAATTATTTCTTTATATTTGATTATATATTTTACCTCTAGATTAGGGGGGAAATTTCCCACCTCATATGCTTGTCTTTATCTGGTGTTTTGGGAACAAATGAAACACGGAAGTGATAGAAGCCTCATATATATCATTGTGGCTGTGTTATATCGACAATGTGCTACTACTGTGGAATAGTAGCAAGCAAGCATTACACAAATGTGTTAGCCAATTGGATAATTTGGAATATAATCTAAAATTTACTTTAACTTTAAGTAATAGAGAGATCCAATTTTAAAAGTTAATTATGTATTACATACAAAAATCTATAGCAAACCGACATCTACTAATAGCTTATTAAGAGCGGACAGTTTTCATCACAAGTCACAAATTAGTGGTATTCCAGTATCTCAATTTTTGAGAGCATGTAGAAACTACACTACAGATTAACATTTTATAATAGAATCTCAAAATCTAACACAAAGATTCAGAGAGCGATGATATCAGAAAAAGCTGATTATTAGAAGTTATCAGGAAATAGTGAGCCAATCACAGGCATATAGCCTATTTGGAGTATCAAGGAATAAAAATCATGAACAAACACATAGAAAATTAAAAAATACAGTTAGATATATAAAACAATACAATGATGGGCGGGAAGACATAAGGAACATAATGAAAAGACATTAGCATCTTTTACTTACAGATGCTAAAATTAGTTCCATTTTGACAGTACAACCATAGGTGACAGCGCGCAGAGAACCTAATCTGTGTGGTAGTCTAGTACATAGTAATCTTATCTGTACACCCGACCAACAGAACTGGTTACATAGAATACAGACCGAACAAGGATGTTATCCTTGCAGATTGTGTAAGGCATGTAATCATATTGAGAGAGTGAGATACGTTTATGCTAGAAATGGTAGAATATATAAAATACTTAGTAAAATACCTTGCATAACTAAGGGGTTGGTCTTTTTTGCTAAATGCAGTTGCTCCCTGTTTTATGTCAGAAAAATGATACAAGCCCTTAGAGATCAGATTTTAGAACATTTAAGAGATATTGAGAACTCTTGTTTGTAGCCAGACAATTTAAGTTTTTCTTGACTCTGCTACTGATGACTTCAAAGTAATAGGAATTGACCAGGTGACCTGGGCATCAGGGGAGGCCATTTGGATAAAATCCTATTGCAGCGAAAAAGCAGATGGATTTTTGTTACAAAATTATAAAATGTGTGTGTGTGTATAAACTGAGTAAACTACAGGTGACAGTTGCAAAACCGGTCTTTTATACCATTTTATTGAAGTTGCTAAGAACCATATTTTGAGATTTTTTTTTTTTTCTTAAAATTACCCCTTTACTAGATGTTAAATGAAAATGGGGGTGGGGTAACACTTAAAGGACAATAAAACTCAGTATAAATGTATAATCAGCAAATGCATAATAAAAAGACAATTCAAAAGCAGTTAGTTCATATTTAAAATGAGCAGTACATTTTTTTTCTGACAAATTTCAATGTAGGTTACATTTTCCTTCACACCACATCATGTGACAGCCCTCAGCCAATTGCAAAATGCTTATACATATATTTTGTGAGTTCTTGCAAATGCTCAGTAGGAGCTCTTGCCTCAGAAAGTGTACGTTTAAAAAGGTTGTGCAAAATTAGATAATGGAAGTGAACTCTGTGCTCTATCTGGATCATGAAAGTTTAAAGGGACACTAAACACAATTTTTTTTCTTTCATGATTCAGATAGAGCATGTAATTTTAAGCAACTTTATAATTTACTCCTATTATTAATTTTTGTTCGTTCTCTTGCTTTCTTTATATGAAAAAGAAGGCATCTAAGCTAAGGAGCCAGCCAATTTTTGGTTCAGCCCCTGGACAGCATTTTTTTATTGGTGCTGTCCAACCAGCAAGGACAGCTTAGGTTGTGAACCAAAAATGGGCCGGCATCTAAACTTACATTCTTGCTATTCAAATAAAGATAGCAAGAGAATGAAGAAAAATGTCATGCTCTACCAGAATCATGAAAGAAAAAATTCAGTTCAGTGTCCCTTTAATTATGACTTTAGTGGTCTTTTAAAGGTACAGTCAACACCAGAATTGTTGTTGCTTAAAAAGATAGATTATCCCTTTATTACCCATTCCCTAGTTTTGCATAACCAACACAGTTATAATAATACACATTTTACCTCTTTAATTACCTTGTCTATGCCTCGTCAAACTGCCCCCTTATTTCAGTTCTTTTGACAGACTTGCATTTTAGTCATTCAGTGCTGACTCCTAGGTAACTTCATGTGCGTGAGCTCAATGTTATCTATATGACAGTCATGAACTAATGCCCTCTAGTGGTGAAAAACTGTCAAAATGCATTCAGATTAGAGGTGGCCTTCAAGGTCTAAGAAATTTGCATTTGAGCCTACCTAGGTTTTACTTTCAACAAAGAATACCAAGAGAACAAAGCAAAATTGGTGATAAAAGTAAATTGGAAAGTTGTTTAAAATCACATGTCCTATTTGCATCATGAAAGTTTATTTTGGACTTGACTGTCCCTTTAACATTTGATAGTTTTGTGCAAAAAATGTAATTTAGTAAAGGAAGATTTGTGCATTATGCCAATATTACTTTACACCAGACAAAAAGTTTGACATTTTACAGCTCAAAACACCTCTAATATGAACGCAGCCATAATTTGCAAGGGAAAATTGTGCTAAAATAAAATGATATAATACATTAGACCATTTTATTTATTTATATTCATTAGAGCAGTCCTTTAAAAACGCTAAGCATTATATTGTGCTTTTTAAAATTTTGCTAAGTTTATTAAAAATTAAAGGCTGATAATCTGTTTTATTCCATATTAATAAAATGGTGATTAATTTTATGTACTGTAAATGTAGCTTTAATTATTAACAAGATCAACTTAACAGAGGACAAAGACATAAACGCCAGTTGAAAAAGTTACATATAATAGTTCTGCCTAATACATATCTGGTCCCACATTCTCTTCTATAGTGCAACATTAGTAAATACATTTCTCTCTTTGTACCTGTAACTATCCATTAGCAAAAATATACCACATTGTGGCCTAGATTACAAGTGGAGTGCAATATTGCCCTTATGCAAGCTCAGTATTTGCACTCCACTCAGTAATACCAGCACATGTAAATGTGTGTTGGTATTACAATTGAGGCACAATGTGAAAGCAACCTCGCATTTTCATTGCCCGTAAGCCTTGCGCTCAGGAGAGGGTGCTTCCAGAGGCAAAGTTTTCTTATTTAATCAGGTAAGTTAATCAATTCTGGTTTGCTCTTTATAGTCACATATATTTTTGTTAGGTAATTCCTGTTAACCTGGTCTTATCTGTCGACAATAATACTGGGTCAATTAGGGATCTGGTAATAATATAATTTTCTTATGGTTTTCCAGAATTATTAGTTTACCTGACTCTTGCCAGCTATGCTGAGAATTTAAATAACAACATTTTCTGTTTCTCTATTATAAATGCAAGCTACTGCAAGTAAAAAAATGTAGTGATCGTTTTCATTCGTTTTAACCTGATAATCATTAAGTCATTGTAATGATGTATGCTTATTGATTTGCTTTATTCAAATATTGCTTATTATTTCCAATATTTTTTTTAATAAACTAAGTTTGTTTATTGATCTGGTCTCAGTTTAATTAATAGACAAATCAGAACTAAAAGGATTCAGGTTTTATATATATTATCATTTGCAAATTATATAATTCAGAGTGTTATTAAATTGCACACATTGCCCCTGCAAAGTTGGTAACCGCTATTATATATTGAGTTACATTATCAGATTGATATAGAGGTTCCATAATATTTATTGTGTCTAAACACATAAAACACTTTGCGGGTACACTACTGAAATAATAATAATATTTATAATAATAATTATAAGGATAATATTCATACCACAAGACACTGCAAACCACCTATCGCAGCGCTGGGGGCAATTCACACAGCATTGGGCAGCAAAAAAGAAATACATATGTATATGAATATTTACGTATATATTTATGTGTTTATATGTGTATATACAGTGCACATATTAACACATATATATACTGTATATAAGCATATATTAAGAGTGAAAACACAGTTCCCCATTGACTTCAATGTAAAGGCACTTTAGGGGCTGTTTTTCCTAGTATCCCACATCGCCTAACTTTAACCCTTTACAGCTGCTTTGTGCAGTTTATTAAAAAAAAAAAAAAAAATGCTCATCTTTATTTTTCAATGTATACTACTGTACTCTTTTGGGGGCAATTTGGGCATATTTTAACTTTTAACTAGAGGTCTGACCTCTGGGAGCATTAACCAGCCACTTGTAATGGCTGGTTATTTAACGTATGCCTGTAAACAGGTACATTTGCCCCTTTCCGGGCGCACGTTAAAATAGCGCTCCACTAGTAATCTAGCCTTGTATAAGTAAGCTATAGAATATTTTTTTTCTGCAACTTTCCTTGAAATAGATTGCCATTAGTGCTAGACAATATGGTTTAAATGTTACCAAAGTAACAAAATTATACTCTCTGTACTGAAGCAAGTCTCCCTGGACCTCTATTAAAGTACAATTAAGAAGTTAAGTATACATACATTATAATGTAAAAGGCATTAGCCTATTATATTCATGTTTGTAAATAAAACAGTGCTTTAAACACTTAAGAAAATATATTGTAATGAGATTGTACATTTGAAAGTTAATATTACTACCCTCTTGGGTACTGACACACAAATAGCATTCAATAGTAATGTTAGCAAATGCTAAACAAGATTTGCAAGATGCACAATCAATACTTTTTTTTATTAACTTAACCAGAGAATTCATTTAATAATAGTTGAAGGAATGGATTTCAATATAACAAGACAAATAATTGTTTTAATAAAATTTAAATACATTTTTCTGATCATAAATAAAGTGGGAAAATTACACAAAATTTACTTAAAAATAACAAAAATTATTCACGATCTACTTACATAGAAATCTGGATCAAAGTTGTGTTGTCATTCCACAATACTTTCTTTCTATAAAATGCAATGAAGTAATGAATTTATTTTATACTATAGAATTCATGCCAATTTGTTGCTAATCAGTTGACCAGAGCAGTAAAATATAGATATAATAATTATTGTCGGTTTAGTAATTGGGAGAATATATATCACATATAGGGAAAAGCTGGTGATGATACCTTAAACATATTTATATGGTTAATAGATTATTACTGGTAATGTTGTTGATCATTCTAGGATGGAGAAATTTTACGACAAAAATTTTTTGTCAAAAAAGTTCGGATTGAACTTGATTCTGATTGGCTGATGGAATCAGCCAATCAGAATATTCCTACCTTAATTCCGATTGGCTGATAGAATCCTATCAGCCAATCGGAATTCGAGGGACGCCATCTTGGATGACGTCATTTAAAGGAACCGTCATTCGTCGTTCAGTCGTCGGCCAGGATGGATGTTCCGCGTCGGAGGTCTTCAGGATCCTGCCGCTCCACTCCGGATGGATGACCATAGAAGATCCCGCTTGGATGAAGACTTCAATCGGATGGAAGAACTCTTCTGCCCCGCTTGGATGAAGACTTCAGCCGGATCATGGACATCTTCAGCCCCCCGCTTGGGCTTGGATCAGGACATCGGAGGAGCTCTTCTGGATCGATCAGTGAACCTGGTATGGTGAAGATAAGGTAGGAAGATCTTCAGGGGCTTAGTGTTAGGTTTATTTAAGGGGGGTTTGGGTTAGATTAGGGGTATGTGGGTGGTGGGTTGTAATGTTGGGGGGGGGGGTATTGTATGTTTTTTTTTACAGGCAAAAGAGCTGAACTTCTTGGGGCATGCCCCACAAAGGGCCCTGTTCAGGGCTGGTAAGGTAAAAGAGCTTTGAACTTTAGTAATTTAGAATAGGGTAGGGCATTTTTTTATTTTGGGGGGCTTTGTTATTTTATTAGGGGGCTTAGAGTAGGTGTAATTAGTTTAAAATTGTTGTAATATTTTTCTTATGTTTGTAAATATTTTTTTATTTTTTGTAACTTAGTTCTTTTTTATTTTTTATACTTTAGATAGTTTATTTCATTGTAGTTATTTGTAGGTATTGTATTTAATTTATTTATTGATAGTGTAGTGTTAGGTTTAATTGTAACTTAGGTTAGGATTTATTTTACAGGTAATTTTGTAATTATTTTAACTATTTTAGCTATTAAATAGTTCTTAACTATTTAATAGCTATTGTACCTGGTTAAAATAAATACAAAGTTACCTGTAAAATAAATATTAATCCTAAAATAGCTATAATATAATTATAATTTATATTGTAGCTATATTAGGATTTATTTTACAGGTAAGTATTTAGCTTTAAATAGGAATAATTTATTTAATAAGAGTTAATTAATTTCGTTAGATTAAAATTATATTTAATTTAGGGGGGTGTTAGTGTTAGGGTTAGACTTAGCTTTAGGGGTTAATACATTTATTAGAATAGCGGTGAGCTCCAGTCGGCAGATAAGGGGTTAATAATTGAAGTTAGGTGTCGGCGATGTTAGGGAGGGCAGATTACGGGTTAATACTATTTATTATAGGGTTAGTGAGGCGGATTAGGGGTTAATAACTTTATTATAGTAGCGCTCAGGTCCGGTCGGCAGATTAGGGGTTAATAAGTGTAGGCAGGTGGAGGCGACGTTGTGGGGGGCAGATTAGGGGTTAATAAATATAATATAGGGGTCGGCAATGTTAGGGCAGCAGATTAGGGGTACATAGGGATAATGTAAGTAGCGGCGGTTTACGGAGCGGCAGATTAGGGGTTAAAAATAATATGCAGGGGTCAGCGATAGCGGGGGCGGCAGATTAGGGGTTAATAAGTGTAAGGCTAGGGGTGTTTAGACTCGGGGTACATGTTAGGGTGTTAGGTGCAGTCGTAGGAAGTGTTTCCCCATAGCAAACAATGGGGCTGCGTTAGGAGCTGAACGCGGCTTTTTTGCAGGTGTTTTTTTTCAGCTCAAACAGCCCCATTGTTTTCTATGGGCGAATCGTGCATGAGCACGTTTTTGAGGCTGGCCGCTTGCGTAAGCAACTCTGGTATCGAGAGTTGAAGCTGCGTTAAATATGCTATACGCTTCTTTTTTGGAGCCTAACGCAGCCTTTATGTGGACTCTCAATACCAGAGTTATTTTTATGGTGCGGCCAGAAAAAAGCCGGCGTTAGCTACGCGGGTCGTTACCGACAAAACTCTAAATCTAGCCGCTAATGTGCACATTTCAGGCAAATATCTTGTTTCTATGCTTCATGTAAGGCATAATTTAGTTCTTGCTGAATTTATAACAGTTTTTCATGGATCATATTATTTGCTAAAATCTACTGGTTAGTTGCAAAAGATAAAACTCAATTCTGCTATATTGTCACATTACTAAATGTACCCAATACTTTTGACTATTTACATGTAATGTCTCTTTTCCCCTTTATTTAAAAAAAGGTTAAACATAAAGCAATTCTGTCTGGCACTCTTTTGCAAGCACACAGCTTGTGTAAAAGCAAATGGAAGAGTTAGTTACAGCATTAGGACAAATGTTGATAGGCCTAGGACCACATCAAGTCTCTTCCTCCCTGGATTCCTAACTTGCGGCCACACAATGCATGCCTTCAGCCAAACCTATTGAGATGCAAACAAGGGTGACACGGACATGGCTAAAACACAAAAACACATATATAGGGGCCGATTTATCAAGGGCCGAATGGCCCCTAATGCCCCTATTTACGCGCGAGCCTTCAGGCCGCTGCTCCATAACTGGTCCGCTGCCTTTGAGGCTTCGGACATCAATCTGCCCGATCGTGTACGGGGGCAGGGGGCGGAATTGCACAAGCAGTTCACTAGAACTGCTTGTGCAATGTTAGTATGCTATTGGCATTCAGCGATGTCTGGCAGACATGATACACTACAGTGTATTATGTCCGCCAGACTTTGATAAATCGGCCCCATAGACTGCATTCCTAAACCGGACTGTGTACACATCCCATGTCACTGCAAAATTTACCAGCACTCACCAGACAACTGCACAGTCCTCAGTTATTCAGCCAATTAACCCGCCCCACAATCCTCATGTAAACATGAAAAAACTGGGTCTTCTGTCTTCTATTGGATATTAATATCCTGTACATATTATATTATTTAACATTATGTAGTGGATATAAAAGTTTACACTGGTTTGAAATGTAAAGTCAGAAAAAACAACAAGGTAAATGTCAGACTTTTTCTATCTGTGAATTAATCTTCTAATAAACAAAAATCCAGAGAAAAAAACAAATAGTTAATTATTAGGAACATTTTAAATAAAAAAATAATAAAATGCAACACCCGATTGCATACATCTGCTCACCCTTTCATCACGGAGGTTCTAGCTGTGTTCACAGTTAACCTATAGCATTCTAAATAGCATACACCTGCCATCAATCAAAGTGATTCTGATTAAATCCGATTAAAGTCAGTTGTTGCTGTAGGATTTGCTTGAATGTTTGGGGTTGCATCCTAATGGCCATGGACCTCAAAGAGTTGCAAAAGGAACCACGAGAGGTAACTGTTGAAAAGTACCAATCAAGAGAGGGATATAAATGAATCTAGATGGCACTTAATGTGCCACTAAGCACTGTCTAAACCATCATTAATACTTGGAGAAAATCTGGCACCACTGAGATATCACAAAGATCAGGACGACTCTCAAAAGTTAATGAGCGACCAAGACACCAACAGCAACACTAAAGTTCTGGCTGGTACTGGTACCAACTCTCATATTTTGCACTTGTCTGGGCTATAGAGTAGAGTAGCAAGACGGAAACCCTTTCTTACAAAAAAGAATACCTAATCCTATCTAAAATTATGCAAAAAAATTAATTCAGTCACCCCAAATCATAAGGGGAAAATGTGTTATGGTCTGATGTGACAAAGGTTGAACTTTTCAGTGTAAACTGTAAACATATGTTTGACACAAAGCCAATAAAGCTCATGAACCAATGAACACCACACTTAATTGGAAGTATGGTGATGGTAGCATCATGCTTTGGGGGTGCTTCTCTTCAGCTGTGTCATGGGCTCTTGTCAAAATAGATGGGATAATGAACAGCTCTAAATATTAAGATGTTTTCTTTCAAATGTTCCTAAAAAATAAAAATATTTTTTTCTGGATTTTGTTTTTTGTTGTTGGAAGATCACATTACAGATGGAAAAACTCTGACATTTACATTTTTGTTATTTCTGTCTTTACTTTTAAAAACCCCCTGAAATTTCATAGGCATGTGTAGACTTTTTATATCTTCATGCTGCATTCCATCCTCATGGGGAACTTCTAACATGATGGTAACTTGACTGCACCTCTGCAGTTTCTAAACTAACACCTCATTGCTGTCCTTTGACTCAAACAATAAGACTACAACTACAAAAAAATGCAAGCTAAAAGGGCACAGTAAAGTTATAATTAGACATTCATGATCTAGATAGAGCATACGATTTTAAACAACTTTCCAATTTACTTCTATTATTTAAGTTGCTTCCTTCTCTTGTTATCCTTTACTGAAAGTTTATCTAGTTGAGCTCAGGAGCAGCAAAGAACCTAGGTTCTATCTGCTGATTGGTGGCTGCATATATATATATATATATACACACTGATTGTCATTGGCTTACCCGTGGGTTCAATTTGAAACCAGTAATTCATTGCTGCTCCTTCAACAAATGATGCCAAGAGAATGAAGCAAATTTGATAATAGAAGTAAACTGGAAAGTTGTTAAAATTGTATGTTCTATCTGAATCATGAAAGACAATTGTAAAAGTAAAGTAAAATGTCTTTGATATGGCATAATATTATATAGACACCGATAAATCACACATATAAAATGATGCCAGTGGAGACTTAACAAGAAAAATACTTCTACAAAACTGGAAAAATAGACTCATCATAAAGTAAAATCTTTCAAGTTTCATGGGTGATTCCTACTGAAATAAATCAGAGCTTCCTGAGTGACTTCCCCTATCACAGAGCCTTATCTTCAACCCCTAAACAAAGAATCTAAGGGACAGTAAACCTAAAATATAATGTTATATAAGAGTGCAGAATTATATAACATTATATTAGTGCTATCGTTATAAAACGTAATATTCCCTTTTAATTTTTTATAAATATGACAATTTCTCAGACCCGCTCTCTGTACTCTGCTGAGCGGGTCTGTTTTTATTCCACAGCGCATCGGGCCAGCTGTATAGTCACAGCCCGGCCCGACAGCGCCATAACACTAAGTGCAGCTCGCTCCTGCTCTGTCTGACAGCAGGAGCGAGCTGCACTTAGTGTTATGGCGATAGCACTATGTGCAGAATTATATAACATTATATTTTAGGTTTACTGACACTTTAATCTATCATTACAAAACTGGGCCTAATAGGAAGTAGGAAGCCAATAGATATTTGTAATTCATCCCAATACATAAAATATTGTTTTGTGTGTCAATATTTCATAACGTGTTGTAGTGGCTGTGAGAGACAATTTAACTAGTTCCCAAGGCCTTGCTAGGAGGTTAACAAGTTCTGCATAGTGTTCGGCTATTGTTTGTGTCCTAACATTACATTCTGGCTAATTTTTGTTTTGTAAGGCGAAAATATAAAATATTCTTCAGACATTTAAATAACATAAAATGGGTTTGAAAACATGTATGGCAAGTGTTTGCATATACAATCCAAACGAGGGTGACGATAACAGCAACTTAAATAAAAAGTTCAATCTTTATTATTCCGTTTTAAAAGACATACTCCAAGGAGGAATTGAAGAAAAAAGGATACACGGATATACAAGACAGTATACGCGCTTCTGCGTGAGCCTTAATCACTACTGATAAAAAGGTACATTCAGGAGTTGTTTGAAAAGGCTGTACTTAACTCCCATTGGTTAAAACCAATACTTGATCAAACCAATAGCCGTGCATCAATGCGTGTAGATACAAAAACACATGATCACAATGTTAGATAGTGTCCATTACAGAACACAATAATCTGCTACATTCTACAATAATATACTTAATATACAAGACACACAGAATATACAAATTATACAATATATATATATATATATATATATATACAGAGAAACTCCTACACATGATATAGAAATACAAGTGCTTTACATCTAAGTGAACTAAGAGTAGGATTGTCAGTTACAATGACGTAATAGGGCTGAGATATCGTAGTTAAAGTCCCAGTAGATAAAAATAGAATAAAGTCAAAATGTCATCTAGAAAAAAAACAGGAAACTAAATCTTATTAGTATTGTTATTGTTGTAATAATAGTCACGCCTCATGTGACTTAAAACAGACGTAATACGGTCTTTAGTATTGTATAGAAGACTGAATCCTAGACAAACATGTGTTGTTCCCGTTTCAGCAGTCTAAACTAAAGACTTTAATCTGCAATATATGTATTTGAACCAACAATTTAGGGGGACATATGTGCACGTAATATATGACTGCACAGTAATAACATATGGTAAACTATGTACATGTATAAATATCATGGAACAACTTTAATGAAGGGAAAATAGTACATATGGAGATCTAGCTATGTAATCCAAATTAGAAATACATGGATAACAATGAGACTTTCCTACTCTCCACTAGAGCCATCAGGTTCATTCCCAATAATTAATGAGATCATATCACACACACTTATGTAATAAAATGGTATGGAGCTTGCTGCAATTTCCTTATTTTTAGATTTAATACATAATTTCCATGTCATGTTCGACACTAAATTGCTATAGTAATGGAATTACTATACAGACTATATTACTTGGCATAATTTGCAACATTTTATTCTTTTTAGAATTGCAAATCATCTGATATATAGTTTTACATTCAAGGCACACACCACTTGATTGGAACAAACTACACTGTTCAGATTTAAATTACAGAGAAAAGCAAATAAACATATAATGGATGTCCTTAATCAAACATTGTACATGGAATTCAGTTTTGAGTTTAACAGATTCCAGTACACAAATTAGGTTTGTGGAAAGTATGCAAACTGGAATCACCATGTTATTTGTAATCACATTAGCAGAACACATTAGTAAACCAATGATAAGAGGTATTTATGTGCAGCCACCAATCAGCAGCTAGCTCTTAGCTCCTCAGTTTACCTAGGAATGCTTTTCAACAAAGAATACCAAGAGAAAGCAGCAGATTATATGATAGAAGTAAATTAGACATTGTATGCTCCATCTGAATTATGAAAGAAGTTGTCTGGGTTCCATGTCCCTTTAATAGCAGTTTAAATTTATAGTGAAACTAACACATGCATCTATTGTTCACTGGCTAAATGGGGCAACTCCCACAGAAAAAAAAAACATTGACAGTATAGGAATATCTAAAAAGGAAAATAAAAACACAGGAAAACGCATTTTAAATATGAAGAACTATAATACATTTTGTTTTAAAAGATAGGCAAAATATTACTTTGAAACACAAAACGGTATAAATGTTACAATAATTTTTAAGATATTCTGCTTAAAAAATAATTATATTGTCACCTTTTTCTAAAGGTTTGTTATTTACCTCTAGGCAAGAAACATATTTCTCTCTTTATGCATTTACATATTATTTTTAAATCACTTTCTCTAGTAACCAGAATTTAAAACATTACTTCTATGTAAGTTATTTGTTAATTTGCTGCTTTTTGCAATCTAAATCACACATTATCTATTCCACACCACAATTAAAAAAAATAAAAACCCAGTTTAATTAATCACCAAGACTGAGTTTGTACCAGTGTGTTGATGGATTCTGGGTAATGTCCTTGTTTACCATCTAGCAAATAGCAACATTTAACTCTGTTTCAGTACATTAAACTGCTCAAATAAAGTAAATGGATATTAAAAAAAAGGAGTTGGCCATCTGCCTTTATTTTCTTTCACTTTTTAAAAAAAAAAAAAAAAAAAAAAAATTCCTCTTGAAGGAAAAAAAGCAATACAGCCGTTAAACAGATAGTGGTGCAAATGCTCTTTTTAGCAGGTCAGAATTCCATTTAAATGCACTTGTGATGAATGGTAAAAAGATAGCTTTGTAGATTTGAAGTGGGTCTCAAGACAAGCAATGAAGTTAAATGATTATTTCATAGTAAAGAATTTGAAACAGGATTATACAAGCCCCCTTCCCTTTAACAGTTTGATGAATAGTTCTAGTGACAGCCATTTAAGAATAAACAAAACAAAAAAATCACCAGTCTGCATAAGAAAAAAAAGCTAGTTTATAGACTTAGGCATTTCATGAGGTCAGGTCCATTTAATGTGCACCATAAGGGCTCATCTTCCTGGGAATACTGGGGTAACAGTTTTACATGTACCTCTGTTGCACAAAGACTGCTTTCAAAAAGGAGTCTGCATTTGTATGACCCCACTGCTAAGAAGCACATCAGCTTGTCACTGTGACGATCTTATATTGCAGGACCTCATCACTTTATTAAAGAGAATTGTGACCCCATTGATTTAAAGTATTTAAAGCATGGGTGAAGTTCAAAGCAATTTCTTTTCTATACTATTACTCAGCCGATATGTGTCTTGGCTCTAAAACATCTGCTGTCAGTTCCTTTCTGGTGTCTGACTCTGGAAGCTGTCAGCAAGGAACAGAGAACTTTTATTTAGAATACATTAAATTCCTTTTTAGTTTCTAGCATTTCACATTGTAATTACTGGTTTACACCGCTTCATCTGAGTGCTGGTTATATCTCAAAGATCTTGATTTATTTCAAAGAGAAAACATATTCAATTTCTTTGCAAATGTTTGAAATAAGCACTGAACTTGAATTGTCTGTTATGGCAACAAATTAGTTCATTCAAATTAGCTATGTTATTACAATTTCTGGATTATACTAATAAATAATAATAATTATTATATAGATGATAATATTATTAATAATTATATTATGACATATATTAGTCAGCTGCCATAATGTTGTGAAAAGTTGTGGCATCCAAAGGAAAACCCCAATCCTAAACGCACAGCAAATAGGCTGACCCCATCTATAGCCCTAACCCTAGCAATTGCTCTTTAAATAACTGCAGGCTGCCAAAATATTGCAAACCTCACTTTACATCATTGGGCACTATATAGTCTCACCAGGATGTAACCAGAGATTTCACCCATGGAATTACTGTCACAGTTTTGTGGATAGATCTGTGATGATCTCATGGCTGCAAAATTGATGTTGGATACCAAGTCATGCAATTCCTACAAAGATTAGGTATTCCTATCCTTTGGGAGAAAAATGTTCAACTTGTGTGTAAGATAACAGAATAAATTACAGCAGCCACAATCCTCCCAGCTTATTGCATAGTAACATAGTAGATGAGGTTGAAAAAAGACAGAAATCCATCGAGTTCAACCTATAAAAATCTTAATATACAATAAAAGCTCCAGTTGAGCTTAATCCCATTAAAAAAGGTGACCCATTTAACACAAGCAATCATATCCTTGAATTCTGTTTCTAGCCAGAAATGCATTTAAACCATTTTTAAATGTATCTTACAGTAACAAAAAATGTAACATAGCTGGAGATGTAATCTCCTTTCCATCAGCCTTAAATTTGTCACAAACAAATTTCTTGGAATAAACAGAGCTTCTGCCATCTTTGCATATAGGCCTTCATGTCACCTCTCAAGCGCCATTTTTCTAGAGAAAAAAGACACAGTTTGGCTAACTTCTCTTCATAGCTTATATTCTCCATCCCCCTTATTAGTTTTGTGGCCTTTCTCTGAACTTTTTCTAAATCTGCAAACTATTTTTTGCGATTGGTCCCCAGAACTGCACTCCATACTTAAGGTGAGGTCTTACCAGGGATTTACATAGTGACAGAATTATTCTTTCTTCCCTTTTATCAATATATTGTATCATAAAATAAGGGACATCATACATCTATCATCTAGGGTCTCTGATGTTTAGTTGGTGGATATAATATAATTTTAAATTAAATTAAATGTATTAAATAAAGTAAACTTAGCTGTTCACTCCCTTTTTCAAATAAAGAAACTACAGTTTGCACTGTACCCTTTAATACAACGAGGCATACATCTGGGGCTCAACATTTGAATAATATGGCAAATAGGGAGAAGGATGATAAGAAGTGGGTAAATGTATTTTCTTTTGTTTCTTTGTTATCTTATCACTTACAAAAATTTAAATGGATATGAAACCCAAAAAAACTTACTTTGTGAATCAGAGAATACAAAAAACAATTAACATCTGTTATCAAATTTGCCTAATTTCTATGTTATTATAAAGACCTCACCTAAAACTTTATGCAGAATAATACAACAAAGAAATGAAAGAAAATAAATGTACTCCTTCTCACCATGTAATTCCACAAATCTATCATTTAATTCTAATCCTCAGAGAGCCTAGATTACATTGTATAACAATTCAGAATTCTGACCATCCTACATGCTGTACAATTATTGGGTAATATATGCAGGAGCTTATATAAATGTGTCCCTCACTGCCTACAGCATAGAGGATATGGCAAACAACCCTAAATAAGTGTTTCAAGGGATGTGCTACTGGACTGCAAAACAATAACTTTAAAACTTGTATTTAGCTTGGCATAAGAAATAACTTTAATGTTCTCTATTAAACTCTGTGGGGCCTATTTATCAAAGGTCTTGCGGACCTTATCCGACAGTGCGGCTCAGGTCCGCAAGACCTCGCTGAATGTGGAGAGCAATACGCTCTCCATATTTAGCATTGCACCAGAAGCTCACAAGAGCTGCTGGTGCAATGCCGCCCCCTGCAGACTCGCGGCTAATCAGGGGGTGTCAATCAACCCGATCGTACTTGATCGGGTTGATTTCCGGCGATTCCTGTCTGCCTCATCAGAGCAGGCGGACAGGGTTATGGATCAGAAGTCTTTAGACCGCTACACGGTCCACAAGCTCCGAGCTTGATAAATGGGCCCCTGTGCCTGTACTGGTCAATCAGGGTTTGTTTCCTTATTTCCCCAATTCCTAGATTTACATAATATCAAGTACAATATGTAGAACATAAATATATCAGTCATACAGCTCTATCTCTTTTACTTTGAATACCTTAAAACATTCTCTCTTTTTACAAAGTAAAATGCTTACATTTGCCTATATGCTTACTAAGTATACGTCCAATAGTTATACATTAAGTGCCTGTGGTATAAATATTGCTACATAAGACATTTATTCATATTTCAAAAAGAACATTCCGTTCCAGGATGACAAGAAATAATCACATCTGTCTAAAGCACAGCAAGGAGCTTGGAAGATATGCTACAGATTAAACAATGTGATTATTATACAGTAGAAATAGGAAGAAGAAAATGCATTGGCCCTGTAATAAGGCACATCATTTTGTGCTCTATTTAGAGATGTGTAAAAACATGCATAATTGAAAAACTGACAATAGCATAAATCATTATGCAAATGAATGAACAAAGGTTTACATTGGAAAGTATTTAATAAAGTTTCAAAGTCAGGTTTAAAGGGATATTAAACCCACATATTTTTCTTTCATGATTTAGAAAGAGCATGACATTTTAAGCAACTTTCTAGTTTACTTCTATTATCAAATTTGCTTCATTCCCTTGGTATCATTTGTTGAAGGAGCAGCAATGCATTACTGGTTTCAAATTGAACACACGGGTAAGACAATGACAATCAGTGTATATATATATATATATATATAGCCACCTATGTTCTTTGCTGCTCCTGAGCTCAACTAGAGCTCAACTCAACTCCTATTATCATTTTTTTCATTCTCTTGCTATTTTTATTTAGAAAAGCAAAAATCTAAGCTTAGGAGCAGGTCAATTTTTGGATCAGAACCCTGGGTAACACTTGCTGAATCAGCGAGTGATACCCAGGTGCTGAACAAAAAATGAACCGTCTCCTAAGCTTACATTCCTACTTTTTCAAATTAAGATACAAAGAGAATGAAGACAAATTGAAAAATAAGTAAATAAGAAAGTTGTTTAAAATTGCATGCTCTATCTGAATCATGAAAGAAAATATTTGGGTTTCATATCCCTTTAAGGTATCAGGGAACTTATCTCTCTTTTCTGTTACATGATCTGCATAGCTTGTCATCCTATTACATATAGCAAGAGACCTTTAAACTAGTATAAAAATAAATGGCTTATTAAAATCTGAGAGAATTTTTTTTATATACTTTTCCCCCAGAAATTAAATTACTAGTTCAGTAGATTAAACTGATTTTCCACAAATAGCTAATAGAAATTGCTAAAGCTATTTTAGAAAAGCTAGTAATGTGTAAGACACATTCTATTACCTAGTGCCTTCAGAACTTTACATACAAACAACAAATAACTGATCAACTAAAAGGTTTTAGCAAATGTAGGTGTTGTATGTAAATAAATTAAAAGCAAAGACTTTGTTTTATACATTAGGGGCTCCATTTACGAAGCAGCGAAAGCCTGCTTCCCGCAATGTAAGCAGCAGCAGTAATTAGACCGCTGCTTTTAAACCCTACGCCAACTCTGAGGTGGCGAGGGAAAATCACTGAGAGCTCGCTCTCGGTGATTGACAGTCCCTTCAGTCACGCGATTGGTCGCACGACTGAAGGGGCAGACATTACACACCTCGATGAGTGTGTAATGATACATACCAGCCAGTGGATCAACAGATCCGCTGCCCGTATGTAGCAAAGGTGGGCGGACAGCTTTGCAAGTTGAGAAGCTGTCCGCCGGCCTGTTAGTACATTGAGCCCAAGGGGTTGAATGAAGAAAACTAGACATTTCACTAGTTGTTCTGTCACTAGTGACATATAATTACTACTGATTATTCTTTTAGAGCTAGATTACAAGTGGAGCGCCAATTTATTGCGCGTCCGCAAATGGTCAAATTCACCTGTTTACGGGCGCAAAATAAATAACCAGCTGCTACAAGTCACTGGTTATTGCTACCGCGAGCTTGTGGTAGCAGTTACTGCTCATAAAATTAACGAGATATCAGATCTCTGGTTAATTTTATAAATGTCCCCAAATTGCCCCCAAAATTAGTAATAGTGTGCCTTTATAAAAAAAAAAAAGAAATGTAGGATCTTTATTTAATTTTTTTTTAATAACTGCACTAAGCAATTTTTGTGGGCTAAAGTGTGCGGGTGTGGGGTGTTTGGGGAAAAAAACGGCACTGAAAGTGCCTTTACATTGTGGTCTATGGGAACGGTGTGTTCCCTGTAAATATATATGTAATTGTATATGCTTATACACATAGATCTTTATGTGTTTATATCTGTATATACACATATTAACACATAAATATATATGTAATTGTATACATGCTTATACACATATATATTTATGTGTTTATATCTGTATATACACATATTAACACATAAATATATATGTAATTGTATATGCTTATACACATAGATCTTTATGTGTTTATATCTGTATATACACATATAAACACATAAATATATATGTAATTGTATATGCTTATACACATAGATCTTTATGTGTTTATATCTGTATATACACATATTAACACATAAATATATATGTAATTGTATACATGCTTATACACATAGATATGTATGTGTTTATATCTATATATACACATATTAACACATAAATATATATGTAATTGCATATGCTTATACACATAGATCTTTATGTGTTTATATCTGTATATACACATATAAACACATAAATATATATGTAATTGCATATGCTTATACACATAGATCTTTATGTGTTTATATCTGTATATACACATATAAACACATAAATATATATGTAATTGTATATGCTTATACACATAGATATGTATGTGTTTATATATGTATATACACATATTAACACATAAATATATATGTATATTTTCATATATATTTATATTTGCTGCCATCGCTGCACTAGTTGCATGGCATGAGAACGAGGCTCCTATTGCAGCCTATGGAAACGCGGTCTCGTGAGCGCAATGCTTCAGTTTAACCTCACTTGTAATACCAGCTCACATTTGCGTGCGCTGGTATTACTCAGTTGAGTGCAACTATCGCTTTCACGGAAGCAATATTTTTTGCTCGACTTGTAATCTGACCCTTAGTAAAACTACCAGCACATCACAAACCACTGCTAATGGCTGAGGGAAATATATTTCTAAAAAGTATTTCATTTTGATGTGATGTGTCAGTTTGCTATTGGCTTTTGTTTGCATGCTAAAAAACTCTGATAAATTATGTAGCTGAGGATTACTAATTTAAAGGGATATGAAACTTTCCAATTTACTTCTATTATCAAATGTGCTTTGTTCCCATGATATTCTTTGTTGAAGAGATACCTAAGTATGTGTCCAGAGCACTATATGGCAGGAAATAGTGCTGCCATCTAGTGCTCCTACAAATGCATAACATTCTTGCAAAACTGCTGCAATATAGTGCTCCAGGCATGTGCACGCTACTGATCTTACTTTCCAGCTTTTTTAAAAAAAAAAAAAAAAATACCAAGAAAACAAAGACAATATGATAATAGAATTAATTTAGAAAGTTGTTTAATGTATCTGCAATTTTCACAAAAGATAATTTTCAGTCACATTAAGCGTCTGTAAAATTATTTTCTGAAATAAAATACAAACAATATCAATAAATATAATTATAAGGGAAACATCCATTACTGGTTATAAAAGGGTTAAAATGGACTAGATCCTATGGTTGCTACAAATTATACCAACAGGGTCACTGCATAGTAGCAATTACCCTACTATCAGTTGTGGCTTTCTACAAATCAAACTCCTACCTTTAAATTATTACCCAACAACCAGATCCTAACTAATCTGAGCCCACAAGTAAATGACCCGAGTCATCTCAGACCAACTAGCCCATTGCATCTCCAACACATGACCTTCTCCCCATCCAAAATACCCAAAGCACCCCTGCATTACCTACATCCCCAACATCCAATTAACCACACTGCATGACCACCATATTATTCCCTAAAACCCAAGGGCGTATCCATATCACCCATGGATCCCCACTCTAGCTTCTAAACACCCAACAATAAAAACAGGTTTAAATAAAAACAAAGAAATATCCTACTGTGATCCCTGTTTAATTTTGAATCCAATAAGATAAATGATTATTTATGACCATGAGCCCTCCCACTACAATCCTGACAATCTATTAACCAATCTTAGTAACATAACGAACAGGATAAGGCTCAGAATGAAAGAGTGAACGAAGACCACAAGGAACCTTGCTGCTGATGGCTGGAAAAGTTTAAATACAGCTGATGGTGAAATAAGAAATATAATATTTTTGGTTTTATAAGGGGTTTTTTCTTGAAAGTTTCTAGGAGTGTTTAGTGTTTGGAGGAGGGTCTTTAGGAGTTGAATATTTAGATATTAGGGGTGTCCCTTGGTGTTAGGTGAGGTCCTTGAGGGTTGAGAGATATTACTGAATGGGTCTATGTAGTAAGTGTTAAAACGGGCCAATTGGCATTATGCCGGATAGCTAGCACACTGTTGGCTAACATCACCTCACTGATAAAATAGCGTTCTGCCGTGGGTGACCTGAGACGCATAGCGTTGCATAATCTGCAGGCAAATAAAGGAACCTTCAGCATGAACTGATAGTCCCCTTTATTTCTAGCACTGGTAAATCCTAGCATTTCAGAAACACTAGGATTTACCATCACTTTAATTTTTAAATTATAACCCTTCTGGTTTTGTGTTTTTTTGTTTTTTTTATATTCACTGGGTTCTAGAAAACTTTTTAGAATGTTTTAAATGTCTTATCTGAGGCTTTTCACTCTACTCATCTGATAGTAGAGGGTCTATGTTCAACACATGCCAATATTTTTTTTGTTTAGTTTTTTTCTTTTTTTTTTATGTTGTGAGTTTTATATTTTAAAAGGTCCTCCTATCAATTTTTCCACTTTCTTTGTCAATTTTGCTCATTTTCATTTTATAATACTCTCTCTCTCCAAAATGTGCCTTAAGAATATTAGTCTGCATATCATAATCCTCTAATGCAGCTCTTTCTAATCCTTATAAATTGTCTCTTGGGGATATTATTTTTCCATCTTCCCAGTGGAAGCTTTCCGCATAAATATAATTGTTAGCCTCTACTTTTTTAAAAAAAATATTTTCTGAATAAAATGATTGCGAATATCCATACAATGCAATTTGTGGGCATTATATTCATATGAAAACTGTAAAACAAAATTATTATTACTTCTATCGTCTAAGAACAGATGTAATAATTCAAAATGTCCCTCACAAAGAAAAAAACATAGCGCCAATATGGCACTTACAGAGCAATAGGTTCACCAGGGACTTGCATTTATGTATAGGTTTTCAATTACATCCATAAAAAGATTTGCATAAATGGTTGCAAACATTTTGTCCATTGTTGTACTTTTCAACTAAAAAAATAACCACCATTAAAAGAGAAGTAATTGTTCCTTAGGATAAAAGATATACATCCTAAGATAAACAGGGTCAGTTTTCTAACATATCTTGATCTTTATTCAAATAATGCTTAATTGCTTCTAAAACCTACCTTCTGGTCTATGTCAATGTACAAAGAAGATACATCACAACTAACCAAGATATAATGATCCTGCCATAATATATCATTGGCTATATTAAGAAATTGGGTGAATCTCACTACATATGTTTGCAGATTACTATGTATTGTGACAGATTTAAAGTTCCAGAATTAATCCCATTGATAATTGTGCAAATAAGTGGATTTTTCAGATCCTAATGTATCTTTAAAAAATAGAAAAAATTGATGTCCTTGGATATTTAATTTTAAAAAAATATTGTATCTCCCTATTTGGCTTTTTTTATTTCCTTTATCCAATATCCTATTCAGTTCTTCTTTTTCTCTGTTTTTTTGCATCATTGTTATACTTTATTTATGAAGCACCAACATATTCCGCAGCGCTGTCCATGGGTACAATTCATTTATATAAAACAATGATATAAATCTTGTAAGAGACAGGACAAAATTTACAAACATATACAGGAGGAATTGAGGGCCCTATTCCCGTGGGAATTGACAATCTAGAAGGGTAGGAGGTTGACAAACAGGAGACGAGGACTGCAAGAATAAGAATGATGTTAATGCAGAGTTTGATGAGGGAAATGTTGTTAGGTAAGTGAAGTTAATTTATTATTGAGATGGTTGGTAGGCTTCTCTGAACAAAAAAAAGTCTTCAAGGAGCATTTAAAGGAAGAAAGAGTAGGGCAAAGCAAGACAGCACAAGGAAGAGTGTTCCAGTGGGTAGGTGCTGCACAACAGAAGTCTAGCAGGGGAAGAGGTGATAGTCGCAGATGAAAGCAGCAGGTCATTGTTGGATCTTAGTGGGCGGGTATACTTGTTTTTTTTTTTTTATATAAATAATTTTTATTATTTTGAAAGATGAATGAACATAAGAGCATCAAAAGCATGTACATACATATCAATAGTACATAAATCAGGAATAACAGGATTAACCAGAGATAGTGATATATAAAATAGTCACATAAAATAAGGAACACAAGAGAGAGAATGCTGGATGTTTGAGTCTATATTCGGTGTCTGTTGGTCAACGATCTTATTCCCACCTCTCCATGGGAGAGTGCTAAAGTCCATTTGTTGTGGAAAAAAGACCCATATTATTAATAACCCGTATAAATCAGCAAACTCCGTAGTGTATAGAGGTTTCATCATCATAAATGTTCATACCAAAACTATAGCTTAAACATAGAATATGACAATCAGATTATATATATAGAAAAAAATAGAAACTGTGTCAAGCTATCCAAAAAAATAAAAAAAAGGGGGGGGGGGAAGAGAAAAGAAAAAAAAAAAAAAGGGAGGGAGGTATACACCAACAGGGGATATGAGCGGGGGAGATTGGGAGGGTTCAGATAAGGGAGAGGAAAGGGGGAATGGGCAGGAGGATATAAGTAGCATCGGCTACAACCAACCCGAGGGACCTAATGTCCCCAAAGTGTCTGCAGGAGGAATTACTCTGGGCGAAGTGCCCAAATTTTGGACTGAAGGTCTGCTGACCCGTGGACATGGGAGACATAGGACTCCATTCTTTTAACAAAATCCAGTATATCCATCACCTGCTCCCAAGAAGGGACAATGCGTTGCAGCCACATACGAGCTACAGCTAATTTAACAGCTAGAAATAGGTAAATACAGAATAATTTCTGAGGTAGAGTCAATTTCCTAGGCAAGATGTGAAACAGGCATGAACTAGGGGACAAAGGTAAGTGAATATTCCCTGAAGAGCAGTATCGGATTGATTTTTGCCAAAGCGGCTGAATCTGACGGCAAGACCACCAGATATGATGAGGCGTTCCCAACTCCTCACAGCCCCTCCAACATTTGGGTGAATTGACTGCCGAGATTTTAAACAAACGGATAGGGGTCATATGCCATTGTAGCATAACCTTGAGAAATAGCTCGTACAGAGTTATGCAGTGTATGGCTTTCTTGGTTAATTGGACTGCAATCCGCCATTGTTGTGGCTCGTTTGAAACCATCAGGGAAGATTCCCATCGCCGTATTGGAGGAGACTTATAGAAAACTGGAGGCTTCATGAGTGTAAGATACGAGATGGACAAAAGTTTACCGGGAGATGTCATAGAGTCCCAGCGAACTTCCCAAGCGGTTTTAGACCTCAATGGGCCCGCACCAAAGCCCCACGAGAGGAGAAGGCTACGTAGTCTCCAGAATTCAAAGTGCAGTCGAGGAGGCGGATTAAACTTCCGGAGAAAGTCCTGATAAGTTAGTAACTTATCCCCTGCATAGAAATCTGCTATTCTAGTCAAACCCAAAGCGAGCCATAAGTTGGGATGGGAGTCTGGCAATGACAATAGCAGTCCTCTCAGGGAATGCGATGGCGAGGGATGCGGCGCTACGGCCGAAAGGTTGTGAACCTTATCCCAAAACTGCAAATTTGATTTGACAATAGGATTAGCCAAAAGGGCTGGCGTCCTAGAGTGTCTGGGGATCCACACCAGATCCTGTAGGGTGAACCCAGCCGGGAGGGATGCTTGTTCAATCTCTGCCCATCGACATTGGGTTACATGAGAGAGTCTGGCAGCCTCATGGTATTTTAGGATATTGGGGGCAGCCGCCCCACCAGCCAGAAGAGGTTGTTGTAGAATATTAGTAGCAAGTCTCGGAACCTTATTGCGCCAAATGAATTTGTTACATAGCTGTTGAAATTTGTAAATTGTAGATCTAGGAATCGGGATGGGTAGAGAGCGGAATAGGTAGGTAAGCTTTGGTAGGAGGCTCATTTTGAAGGCCGCGATACGACCCAGCCATGACAGTGACGGAACATTCCAAGTGTCGGTCGATTTTTCAATAGTTGACAATAAGGGATTAAAATTCAATTCTATCATCTTCGGAATACTATGCGAGAGATAAACCCCGAGATGTTTGATGTGTGTCGTAGACCACACGAACTTATAAGTGCGTTTCAGCTCATTAAGAGTCCCGTCCGAAATGTTAATAGCGTACGCCTCAGTCTTGAGGACATTTAGCTTGTAGTAACTGACTAAGGAGAATTTATTCAGTAGGGAAAATAGGTGGGGAAGAGAAGCAATAGGATCCGACACAAGCACTGTTAGGTCATCTGCAAACAAAGCAGTCTTCTGCTCCGTTCGATGGATACATACCCCTTGGATTAAGGGGCAGGACCGGATGGCCTCGGCTAAGGGTTCCATCATGAGGGCAAAAATAAGTGGGGACATTGGACATCCTTGTCTCGTGCCGTTCGTTATTAAAAGGCGGGTATACTTGTTTATTGGAGAGGATAGGTAATGTGGAGCGGCGTTGGTGAGAGCTTTGTATGTAAGGGTGAGAATTTTTAATTTAATTCTGCTGTGAATGGGGAGCCAATGAAGGGACTCGCAGAGAGGTGCAGCAAATACAGAGTGACAGGAAAGGTGGATTAAACTGGCAGAGGCATTTAGGATGGATTGAAGAGGGGAGAGGAGGGAAAGAGTAAGGCCAGAAAGTAGGTTATTGCAGTAGTCAAGTCGGGAAATAACAATGGTATCATTAGAACTTGTCTACTAATGAATTGGAGAATTCTCAATGCAAACCGTATCAGAAGAGTTTTCATAGCAGAGAGCAAATAAAAAACACTAGAAACTTGAGTTTAAAAAAGCTTATCGCTAGAAATTTTGAAAACTTTTTAATGAAAATTTAAATGAAAAAAGTAACGACATAGTAACATAGTAGATGAGGCTGAAAAAGAACGAAGTGTATTGAGTTCAACCTATACAAATCTAAAATACTTACAAAAAGCTCCAGTTAAGCTTAAATAATACCACTAAAAGGTGACCCATTTAATACTAGCAATCATATTTATGATTTTGGTTTATAAACAGAAATGTATCCAAAGAATTTTTGTTTTTTGGCATTCACTACCTCCTTTGGTAATGAGTTCCACATTTTTATTGCTCTTACAGTAAAAAAAACATTTCCGTTGCAGGAGATTAAATCTCCTTTCCTCCAACCTTAAATTGTGACCTCTTGTCACAATTTTCTTGCACTAAACAGAGCTTCTGCCATCTCTGTATATGGGCCTTGAATATATTTATATAAAGTAATCATGTCACCTCTCAAGCGCCTTTTTTCTAAAGAAAACAGACCCTGTGTCAGGGTGCCAGGAATCAGACTGAGACAAGAAGTGCAAAAATAATCACACCTTTATTAATAGCAAAAAATAATAAAACGTCCACAAGTCAAATAACAAGCCAGGAGTCAAAACCTGAGCTGGTAGTCAGACGAACCGAGTCAGGAGCCAAAGCGAATAGTCAGACGAGCCGGAATCAGCAACAAGGAAAACAGCAGAGTAAGGAACAAGCCAGGGATCAGGAACCAGGAAGGAAGTCAGGCAGCCAGGTAATACACAGGAACTCTCACAAACAGGTCTGAGACAACGCAAAGGCAAAGCATACTGAGCAGAGGCCCTTTAAATAATAAGTGATGACATCACAATTCTGAGACTGCATCCTGTCTCACACGGATGATGCATACCAGTCTGGCCATAAAAGGAAGTGCAGGAAATGAGCAGCATCCCCCACAATGCACCATAGTCAGGAAGAGAGGTGAGTAAAATGGCTGCCAGCAGCACATAGCAAACAAAACAGGGGGAAAACCCTGACACCCAGTTTGGCTAGCCTCTCCTCATAGCTTAAATTCTCCAATCCCCTTATTAGCTTTGTGACCCTTCTCTGAACTTTTTCTAGTTCTGCAATATCTTTTTTTGCAATTGGTCCCCAGAACTGCACTCCATACTCAAGGTGAGGTCTTACCAGGGCTTTATATAATGACAGAATTATGCTTTCCTCCCTTGAATCAATGTCTCTTTTAATACATGCTAGTATGCTAGTATCTAATTAGCCTTTGAAGCCGCTGCCCTGAATTGTGCACCCATCTTTAGCTTGTTAACTATTACTACTCCCAAATCCCTTTCCTCCTCTGTTTGTCCCATTTAAATAATACGTTGCCTGCTTATTTTTACTTCCAAAATGTAGAACCTTGCATTTTCCCGTATTAAATCTCATTTTCCATTTACCTGCCCATACTTCTAATTTTTGCACATATCTTTGTAACGAAAGTTCATCCTGCTCTGACCTAATGACCTTACTAAGTATCATCTGCAAAAATAAAGAAATCATCTGCAAAAAACAGGGTCCAGTACTGAAGCATAGTACAGATATAAATCCCCAGATCCAGAATCCCAAAATCCAAAATTTATATATATATGTATATATATATATATATTTAAACTTTTTCTCGCTTGTAAGTCAAAATCTTCTCTGCTTGTGTCATTGTTTTTTGTTTTTTGTGTTCCTATAATCTATATCTAAAACAAAAAAAATATTACCTTTCTAATTACAGAACTGTTCTATCTTTCTGATGCTACTATGTATACAAAAATATTAAACATTATGGGCCAGATTACAAGTGGAAAGCGATGATTAGCGCTCCACTGAGTAATACCAGCACATGCTAATGCAAACACGAGCCTGCTTCCATAGGCTCCAATAGGAGCCTCGTTCTGATGCCGTCATATACAGCATCAGAACTAGCGCAGCAAAGGGGGTAAGTAGAGCAGCAATGGCAGCATATTGTAAATATATAGATATACACATATTATCACATAACTATATATGTTTATAAGCATATACATATATTTACTGGGAACACACAGTTCCCATAGACCCCAATGTAAATGCACTTTTCAGTGCCCCACAGCCGACGATTTTAGCCCCCAAAAACTGCTAAGTGCAGTTTTCTTTTTTATTAAAAAAAAAAATGCTACATTAAAAAAAAAAGAAGAGAAAACTAAACACTTACTTTTGGGGGCATTTGGGGCTCATTTATAAAAAAAAAATTAAGCGCTAATATGGCTGGTTATTTATCACACGCCCAATAAATTAACACTCAACATGATATCTATCCCTATATAAATTGAGGGCGTGTCCGGACGGTGATGGCCAGGGGCCCCGGCAGCTATTGCTTCCCCAAGTAAGAAATGTGTTGAATTTGGAAGCTAAGGGTCTGACGCAGATGGATCGCCTCTATTGTCTTGAATCATTCTAGCTTGGAAAGACGCCGGCCTACAATGCCCATGAGGTAGAAATGAATTCTAGCACCCTTACTATCCAAGAGTGCTCTGGGAGAAGACATCCTCCAGTGCAATACAGGTGAGGAGAAACCTCGGGTCACCAGAAAGACTTCTACCAGCGCAAGATGAGCTGTGCTTGTTAAGGCTGCTGCTTTCATGGAGAGGGTTCCCTAAGTTAATAACTTAAGACAGTCGGATTATAGAACTGCCACATTTTTGTGATAGCCTAAACCTCAATGTACAAATAGCAGCTGCTATTTTCTGGAATTACTTGGGACTCTTTTCCTCGCTTCTATCTCATTAAAGCTGGCATTGGCTGAGTCCCTTGTGGTATAGAGAAATGCCTACATTATCCTGGGACTTCCGGTCTTTTTATACGTTATGTTAAGTTCTCTGCTAATTCTTAAATTCTACTGTAATTAACAACACATTGTTGAGTAATCATATACACTGCCTGAACTATAAAAGCTGCTGTCATTTAGTTATTGTTATGATAATCCCTAGTATTGTAGAGAATTACCTATAATGACAAGGGACTGCTGTTTTACTATATGCTAACTTATGTTCTCTACTGCCCTTTAAATTATGATGTATCCCATAACAATCAATAGCTTTTAATGTTGGCTGCTCAGCCTAACCCTTAAATGTTGCTTTTATTTAGAGATTACACTTTATGTGCATACTTAGTTCTGCTTTTTCCCTGTATGAAATAATACTGACAGCTGTTTTGCTTTTCTAGGCATACCTCATAACAAGATTACCACTTGTAGCAGGGCCGGCTCAAGATATTGTGCTGCCTGGGTCCGAGAGTACTATGACGCCCCCCAGTAGTAACATTACTGATTAGAATATCAACCTACTAGTCTGGCCGCTGACCTAACTAAGCCTGACTACCTGCATGCAACCAATGCTTATCCACAATTGCGCAACAAGTGTGAAGGAAGTTAAGGAAGAGATGCCCTTGTCCCACCTTGAATGTCGCCCTGACCAGTTCTGCATCTTTGCGCATGATGAGGTTATGCTGCTGGGAGCCTGCATCTTCCCCCAAGGAGACTGAGCACAGGAGTGTTCTGGGTTTGACAGTGACTGACTCGGTCACTGAAGTGCTGCCACTTGTCAAGTGCTGCCTGGGTTGGTTGGACTCACTTGGTCTCATGGTTGAGCCAGCACTGACTTGTAGGAAATTAGTATATTCTCCCACATGTATTGCTGTGCATGTCTTTTATAAGTATAGTCATTATACATCTGATCTAATTGGCTGGTTGTGGAGCTCAGACTAAATATTTTATTATAGTGCAGATCACATTTTTAGCTTTTTTATTTATCAAGGGTCCAAAAGTGTTTCCTTTAGATCTGCCCAAACTCCTCCCCTATCTTTGGTTTAAGTGTTTTGCATTGGTCCAAGAGTGGCTCTCATTCCCATAGGAGGACAATCATTATAGATTTAAAATATAAAGCATACCACCTTATTAAAGCGATAGTATAGCCAAAACTAAACTTTCATGATTCAGATAGAGTATGCAATTTTAAGCAACTTTCTAATTTACTCCTATTAAAAATTTTCTTTGTTCTCATGGTATCTTTATTTGAAAAGGCAAGAATGTAAGCTTAAGAGCCGGCCCACTTTTGGTTCAGCACCTGGGTTGTGCTTGCTGATTGGTGGCTACATTTAGACACCAATCAGCAAGCGCTACCCAAGTGCTGAACCAAAAATGTCCCAGCTCCCTAGCTTACATTCAAATAAAGATACCAAGAGAACAAAAACAAATGATAATAGGAGTAAATTAGAAAGTTGCTTAAAATTGAATGCTCTATCTGAATCATGAAAGTTTAATTTTGACTAGACTATCCCTTTAATAGTTTTCTTATTTTGCAGGTAAAATTGCTTGTATATTTAATTGTATTCCAGAGTCCAAATGTGGCTTCAAGACCTGCCTAAATCCTCCACTATCTTCTATGTCCTAATGCTGTTTATCAGGTCCAAGAGCGACCTTATTTTTCAATGGAGGTTAATTAATGCTCATTTTTTAAGTTTCTTGTCTTCATTTATACAGGGAGTGCAGAATTATTAGGCAAGTTGTATTTTTGAGGATTAATTTTATTATTGAACAACAACCATGTTCTCAATGAACCCAAAAAACTCATTAATATCAAAGCTGAATAGTTTTGGAAGTAGTTTTTAGTTTGTTTTTAGTTATAGCTATTTTAGGGGGATATCTGTGTGTGCAGGTGACTATTACTGTGCATAATCATTAGGCAACTTAACAAAAAACAAATATATACCCATTTCAATTATTTATTTTTACCAGTGAAACCAATATAACATCTCAACATTCACAAATATACATTTCTGACATTCAAAAACAAAACAAAAACAAATCAGTGACCAATATAGCCACCTTTCTTTGCAAGGACACTCAAAAGCCTGCCATCCATGGATTCTGTCAGTGTTTTGATCTGTTCACCATCAACATTGCGTGCAGCAGCAACCACAGCCACCCAGACACTGTTCAGAGAGGTGTACTGTTTTCCCTCCTTGTAAATCTCACATTTGATGATGGACCACAGGTTCTCAATGGGGTTCAGATCAGGTGAACAAGGAGGCCATGTCATTAGATTTTCTTCTTTTATACCCTTTCTTGCAGCCACGCTGTGGAGTACTTGGACGCGTGTGATGGAGCATTGTCCTGCATGAAAATCATGTTTTTCTTGAAGGATGCTGTAACAATTCAGACATTCATTCTTTAAGTATTTCATACCAAATTGTCAAATACAGAAAGATTCTCATTATCAAAAGTTATATATGTTATCCCAACTATTTTCATATAAATAATGACTAATATTTACATGATTTAATCAGGATGGTTTTATATAGTTAATTTGTTAGCACAGCATATGTGTCTGAGATATGCTGTAACTCACTTCTAACATAAATCATGTTATATAAGTTGAGCATTGGTAGAAATAATCTCTCACAATTACTAAGCGAAAAGATGTTAAACACATGCAATCAAATAAATATTCTTGAATCAGAGTTAAACTGGTAAAGGTTCGCTTACCAAGCGTGGACAAAGGATATGGAACACAGATTTTTGAGAGGGCAGGGAGAGAGGTATTTGCTTTGCAGAGCTGTACAAGCAGCGGAAGGTAGCCGGAGTGGAAGTCTGTAGCGTGGCGTGAGCGGAGGTGAACGGAGCGGCCGTCGGTGACGTCACCCGCCTGTCAGCTGCAGTTCCGATACAGAGTAATGGAGCCGGAGGGAGAGATGTTCAGGGAAAGTCCGGAGGAATGTAATTTCAGCAGGTAATGCTGCCTAGATATGCAGGAGGGAGAAGCTCAAAATACACAGGCAGTTAGTGAGAGATAAGTTCCAAATAACAAGGAGCTGAAAGGCTAGTAACCAGGAGATATCCTTAATACCAAGCAAAGGTATTAGGTAAGGGCGTTCCTTATAAAGGATTAGTGATTTGAAAAGGAGGCAAAAAAGAATTAACCCTATGTTGTATAGGAAGGTTGTTACAGAGGGCCCCCCAAAAATGAACCACTCCGAGGTTCAAGGACGAGGCCGATCCGGATTCTGACGATGGAAAAGCGACACCAACCTTGGAGCAGACAGATTAACTGATGGCTCCCAAGAGTCTTCATCGGACGAGTAACCCTTCCAATGGATTAGGTATTGCAATCTGCCAGAAACTTTCCTAGAGTCGAGTATCTTCTCCACTTCAAACTCACAGTCAGGGACAATAGGCACCTGTGGGCAAGTTCTCAAAGATGTGTTCCTGAGTTCCTTATATGGTTTGAGTAAGTTGACATGAAAAGTGGGATGTATCCTGTATTTATCAGGGAGGTCCAATGTCACTGCGTTAGAATTTATAATCCTTTTAATTGGAAATGGACCAATGTAAAATCTATTCAGTTTCTTAGTAGGTGTACTGAGACGAAGATTTTTGGTTGATAACCATACTAGGTCTCCGATCATATAATTGGGCGAAGGTCCCCTTCTGAGGTCGTAGTATACCTTCTGTCTGTCTTGGGCTATCTTAATGTTATCAGCAAGAATAGAGAAGGTTTCAGAAATGCTGTTAGTGGTGTCGTTAACAACAGGGCATTGACTGTCGTGTTGTGGATTAACGTGAAAGATTGGGTGAAACCCATAATTCGCAAAGAAAGGTGTGGTCTTGATTGTGGTATGATATGCGTTGTTGTGAGCGAATTCTGCCAGTGGTAGCAGTGACAACCAATTTTCTTGGTTTTGTGTCACAAAGCATCTGAGATATTCTTCCAACCACTGGTTCGTCCTCTCCGTCTGGCCGTTCGTTTGGGGATGGTAGGCAGTACTTAAGCGTTGTTCGATATTCAGTGCTATACAGAGTTCTTTCCACATTCGAGAGGTAAACTGAGTACCCCTATCCGTAGTTATGGATAAAGGTAACCCATGCAATTTGATGACGTTTTCTATCAGTAAAGTGGCTGTTTCCAAGGATGTTGGGAGTTTGTGGAAGGGTATGAAGTGTGCCAGTTTTGTGAATAAATCAACAACCACCAGAATTGTGTTATAGTTACTTGATTTAGGTAGTTCTACGATAAAATCTGCAGCAATGTGAGTCCATGGTTTGTCAGGTATGGGTAGTGAAAGTAAATAACCCACTGGCTTGTTTTTTTAAATTTTACAGGTAGTACAAATCTCACAAGATTTTACATAGTTTTGTATATCAGAAACCATGTGTGGCCACCAATAGGACCTCTTTGTTAATTCTAGAGTCCTTCCTATACCAGGGTGACCTGTGAGGTAAGACTCGTGCATGGTTTTGAGAATATTCATTCTCAATGAAGGAGGTACATACAGCTTATCACTTTTATAGTATAATCCATCAATGTTTTTTGTTAATAAGTGTTTCGGCAAAGTAATATCACTTTGTTGTTTATCCTGGAAAAACGAATCCTCATTGAATGCTATACCAAGAGTTTCCTGGAAACAGTGTTCTGGTATTATAGTCCCATAGGGAGTTTGGTGTTTAGGTTTTTCAGGTAGTCTCGAAAGGATGTCAGCTTTCGTGTTTTTTGATGCCGGTCTATAGGTTATGGTATATGAAAACCTTGAAAAGAAAAGACTCCACCTCACTTGTCTGGAAGTTAATGTTCGGTGAGTCTTAAGGTATTGGAGGTTTCTATGGTCTGTATATATTTGTATAGGTATGTCAGTACCCTCTAGGAGGTGCCTCCAATGTTCTAAAGCTGATTTCATAGCGAGCAGTTCCTTCTCGCCTATGTGGTAGTTGAGTTCTGAGGATGTTAGAATTCTAGAGTAAAACGCAATTGGGTGGATGGGTTCTTGAGGTGAGGGCCTCTGTGAGAGTATGGCTCCAATGGCATAATGAGATGCATCAACTTCTAGAATATATTGAAGATTGGATTTGGGAAAAGACAATATTGGTGCAGTTGTGAAACATGTCTTTAAGTATTGGAAAACATCATTCGTTGAATGTGTCCATAAGAAAGGAGTATTGTTTTTGGTTAATTCAGTTAAAGGTTTTGTAATGCTTGCAAAATTTCTTATGAATTTCCGGTAAAAATTGGAAAAACCAAGAAATTTCTGAACATCTTTTTTAGTTTTTGGAGTAGGCCAATTTTGTATGGTGGAGACCTTGTCATTTTGCATTGAAATACCTTGTGGTGTGATGTGATAACCCAAGAATGTGATATCCTGAGAATGAAAAGTACATTTTTCTAATTTCACATACAATTGATGTGCCTGTAACCTGGAGAGTACAGCTCTGACTTGTCTAACATGTTCTTCAATATTAGATGAATAAATCAAGATATCATCTAAATATATGACCATGGAGGTGTCAAGTAAATCCCTGAAAATGTCATTTATGTATCTTTGAAACGTGGCAGGGGCATTACAAAGCCCAAAGGGCATAATGGTGTATTCATATAACCCATATCGGGTTCTGAAGGCAGTGAGCCATTCATCACCAGGTCTAATTCTTATGAGGTTGTACGCCCCCCTTAGGTCAAGTTTTGTAAATACAGTTGCACCTCTCAACCTCTCAATTAGTTCAGGAATCAAGGGAAGTGGGTAGGGATTTTTTATAGTTCTCTTATTTAATTCCCTGTAGTCCACAATTGGACGTAGAGATTGGTCTTTGTTTCTAACGAAAAAGATACCTACTCCTGCCGGAGAGGTTGAAGGTCTTATGAATCCTTTTCGGAGATTCTCGTTGATGTATGTTTTTAAATGTGACAATTCAGATTCCGATAGTGGGAATATGTGCCCATATGGTATGTCAGAGCCAGGAATTAAATCTATTGGGCAATCATATGGCCGGTGAGGTGGAAGTGATTCAGCCTCTTTTTTACAAAATACTAGTTCAAAATCTGTGTACTGTTTTGGAATATTAGTTTCTGTGATTGCAAGTAAAGGTGTATGTGGTAAACAGGTGGTCTTACAGTAACTAGAAGTAAATTGTATGTTATTAGATTCCCAAATTATTGTTGGTTGATGTAGCCTTAGCCATTGCAACCCTAATACAAGTGAGAATATGGGCGAAGACAACACATCGAATGTAATATATTCATGATGGTTGTTTTGTAAAGTAACCTTAATGGGAACGGTTTGGTGTGTAATAGGCCCGGATTCTAGTTGTTTACCATCAATGAGAGCACTAATACAGGCTTTTGCTTTTTAACAAGTGGAATTTTATTCAACAATACAAGTGCAGAATCTATATAACAAGAATATGCCCCAGAATCAATTACGGCTTCAGAGCACAGGCGGTGGTGGTCCCACTGTAAAGAAACAGGAATAAGACAGTTTGTTACCTGAGTGTTAGTAAAATTCAGGGTTAACTCAGTGTCTGTTTTCTTACCCTTTTTAACTCTTTTAAGTACTGGGCAAGTAGAGACATCATGATCCTTTGAGGCACAATACAGGCATAAATGATTGAGTCTACGTCTGATTTTTTCATCTGAGGTTAAAGGTCCTTTGATGGTCCCTATATCCATGGGTTCCTCTGTACCCTTTGTATACTGAAGTGATGCTCTTGAGTCATGATATCTGATGTTGGTGTCATGGGAAAACTTTTCCTGTTTCCTCTCTCTAAGTCTGTGATCTATCTTAATACTTAGCTGCATTAAAGCTTCTAAGTCATCTGGCAAATCTAATCTAGCAAATTTGTCTTTAATAGGTTCTGATAAACACAATCTAAATTGACTCTTTAAGGAAACCTGGTTCCATCCGGAGTCTAATTGCCAGATTTTAAACTCAGAAATATAGTCCTCCACAGCCCTTTTATTCTGTTTTAAACCTCTGAGTTTATGTTCAGCAGTACTTTGTCTGTGTGGATCTTCATAAAGGGAGGATAAAGAGCTAAGAAAATTATCCAAAGAATTTATTATTGGACTGTTTTGCTCATAGAGTGAATCTGCCCAAACACGGGGTTCCCCTCTTAGATAAGATATCATTGTTAAAACCTTAATTTTATCATTAGTAAAGGTTTTAGGTTTTAAAGTGAAAAATAATGTGCAAGCATTGATAAATTGTCTGAATTGTTTCCTGTCTCCACTAAATTTGTCTGGTGGACTAACAGGTGGTTCTGGAGGGGTATCAGTGTGTTGGGGTGCTGGAGTCAGGCCTTCTTTGATGATATTTTTTAAAGTCTGATTTTATACCTGTAGATCTCTAAGGCCCTGATTTAGCTGATCTACCTTTTGGCCTAAAGTAACCACATAGTTTGAGAGCTCCACAGGATCCATCACACTTTATTTTGTTTTTTAGGGCTTGGTATTCTGTAACAATTCAGACATTCATTCTTTAAGTATTTCATACCAAATTGTCAAATACAGAAAGATTCTCATTATCAAAAGTTATATATGTTATCCCAACTATTTTCATATAAATAATGACTAATATTTACATGATTTAATCAGGATGGTTTTATATAGTTAATTTGTTAGCACAGCATATGTGTCTGAGATATGCTGTAACTAACTTCTAACATAAATCATGTTATATAAGTTGAGCATTGGTAGAAATAATCTCTCACAATTACTAAGCGAAAAGATGTTAAACACATGCAATCAAATAAATATTCTTGAATCAGAGTTAAACTGGTAAAGGTTCGCTTACCAAGCGTGGACAAAGGATATGGAAGACGGATTTTTGAGAGGGCAGGGAGAGAGGTATTTGCTTTGCAGAGCTGTACAAGCAGCGGAAGGTAGCCGGAGTGGAAGTCTGTAGCGTGGCGTGAGCGGAGGTGAACGGAGCGGCCGTCGGTGACGTCACCCGCCTGTCAACTGCAGTTCCGATACAGAGTAATGGAGCCGGAGGGAGAGATGTTCAGGGAAAGTCCGGAGGAATGTAATTTCAGCAGGTAATGCTGCCTAGATGTGCAGGAGGGAGAAGCTCAAAATACACAGGCAGTTAGTGAGAGATAAGTTCCAAATAACAAGGAGCTGAAAGGCTAGTAACCAGGAGATATCCTTAATACCAAGCAAAGGTATTAGGTAAGGGCGTTCCTTATAAAGGATTAGTGATTTGAAAAGGAGGCAAAAAAGAATTAACCCTAGGTTGTATAGGAAGGTTGTTACAGATGCAGACTTCTTCCTGTACCACTGCTTGAAGAAGGTGTCTTCCAGAAACTGGCAGTAGGACTGGGAGTTGAGCTTGACTCCATCCTCAACCCGAAAAGGCCCCACAAGCTCATCTTTGATGATACCAGTCCAAACCAGTACTCCACCTCCACCTTGCTGGCGTCTGAGTCGGACTGGAGCTCTCTGCCCTTTACCAATCCAGCCACGGGCCCATCCATCTGGCCCATCAAGACTCACTCTCATTTCATCAGTCCATAAAACCTTAGAAAAAGGTCTTGAGATATTTCTTGTCCCAGTCTTGACGTTTTAGCTTGTGTGTCTTGTTCAGTGGTGGTCGTCTTTCAGCCTTTCTTACCTTGGCTATGTCTCTGAGTATTGCACACCTTGTACTTTTGGGCACTCCAGTGATGTTGCAGCTCTGAAATATGGCCAAACTGGTGGCAAGTGGCATCTTGGCAGCTGCACGCTTGACTTTTCTCAGTTCATGGGCAGTTATTTTGCGCCTTGGTTTTTCCACACGCTTCTTGCGACCCTGTTGACTATTTTTAATGAAACGCTTGATTGTTCGATGATCACGCTTCAGAAGCTTTGCAATTTTAAGAGTGCTGCATCCCTCTACAAGATATCTAACTATTTTTGACTTTTCTGAGCCTGTCAAGTCCTTCTTTTGACCCATTTTGCCAAAGGAAAGGAAGTTGCCTAATAATTATGCACACCTGATATAGGATGTTGATGTCATTAGACCACACACCTTCTCATTACAGAGATGCACATCACCTAATATGCTTAATTGGTAGTAGGCTTTCGAGCCTATACAGCTTGGAGTAAGACAACATGCATAAAGAGGATGATGTGGTCAAAATACTCATTTGCCTAATAATTCTGCACTCCCTGTATTTGGTTTCTGAGCTATTGATGAGGTTAGAGCTTATTAAAGCTCTCAATGTCCTCCTATTTATATGAAACCACCAGCCGTTGCTCTATATAAAATGTAGGTGTATTGCAATCCTAATCTCTGTTATTAATATTTTACTCTGTGTATCATCTAACAAATCTGTTATTTATATTTGTATCTTGCTTGTATACTTCAGATCATTGTATTTGTGATATTTGCATATTATATACCTGAATAAAAATAATAAAGATTTTTTTTTTATATATCCACCTTTAGGTTTTGTATAAACTGCATGTAAATATTGCTTAAAGTGAAGGTAAAGTCAAACGCTCTATTATAAACAATTATAGATATCAAGGCAAATAAATATAAGTTTCATTCATCAATATTCCTCAAAATATATATTACCTGAGATATCTTATTTTATTGTCATGTAATCGACTTTCCGAAAATCAACCCGTACAATGTTTTTTTTTTATAAAGAACTATCACGTGGTTGAGCCATCCAATTGATTCTTTGGCCGTTAGGCGGCCGTCAAATTTCGTCATCAACAGATAGGTCTATATGCGCATGCGTAACATTTTCTACTTCTCATTTTCCAAGCGCGCGCTTCCTCATTTCGTGCATGCCCAGTATAAACTTTAGGTAGTAGTCATAGTAGGAGCTGCCGAGGAACTTGCTAAGTATTTTCGCATGCGCAGTAGAGAGCGACAACCGGGATTAACGCATGCGCAAAGATCAGTGGGACCGCTCTATACGTCACAGTATCATAAACACGGAACTTGAGGATGGGAGGAGAATCTGCACGGAACGGTAACAAAACTATTGTTAGAAAAATACCTAAATAACTAAATTTGTAAAAAAACAAACCTAGCGACTGGATTGGAGTTATTAAAAGGATCCTAAATACCATTGCTGCTTAACAAAACGTTACCTTCACTTTAAATGACATATATTGTTACTTACACTTGGTTTCAGAGATGTGCTTTAACTTTGTCTTTAACCCTCTTTGTGGGGGTTAAATACATAGCATTGCAGCATCAATTATGATAAAATGACATGCTCTAACAAATTAGACTCATATTCACATTTATTTCTTCTCCAGTCATTTAAAAATAAAGACACAAAACATAATACTAAAATAATGTGAAATACCCCTAGTCCTTGCAAAGTCGTTGTCTAAAAGTATTATTTTAAATGATATAAAGTAATTACGTTAAGGTTTTTAATAAACCAAAATATGCTCTCTCAAACATTTTATGCTTACACAATATTATTTATAAACTTGAATAATACAAATTAATTTACCTAGTTCATACCTGATTCACTCCCAGTCAATGTTATTGTAGTTATTAATATGAAGAAGGTATTATGTTTCACACCTGGCTGACATAACAGAAATAATTTTACATTGAGAGTTTGCACTCATTAATCTGATGTGTTTTATTTCATGTACAACAGCCATATTAGACATCAAATATTACTATCATTATTGTTTCATTTTACATTTAAAGGGATAGAAAATCCGAAAAGGTTCTTTTGTGATTCAGAAAGAGCATACAATTTAAAAAAAATAATCCAATTTACTTCTATTATCAAATTTTCTTTGTTTCCATTATATTCTTGAAGAGATTCCTTTTAAAGATTTACCTTGAAATATTTGGCTTGTCTAGTTTATTATTATTACTATTATTTTGTGGTATAATGCAGAGGTTTCCTTTTGATTTTTTAAACCTTTACAGTCACATTGATTAAGTTGTAAAAAATAGAGTAGATAAAAATGTAAAATGCTACTCTGGGTAAATATTCAATACTGTTAAACTTTGTTTATAACTGCTGTAATCTCACAGCACCAGCAATTTATGCACTGGTTGGATGATCGTAATTGTCTTCTTCTAATAAAAATCTTAAGATTTGAATTCACATTCTCCATTAATAGAACTCTCTGTTTCTTCGTGCTTGCAACATCAGACTGACAAATCCCGTTATCACGGTTATCCTGGTTGTCTTGTAAAATGCTTCTATTGAAACTAATGTCAGTGTCCTTCTTTAATACTGACAATCAAGCAACATCAAAATGCAGTTCTTGTTACTAACTGTATAGAAATGCAGTATTATTTTTTTGCACTTTGTTGTGCTCTGAAATCTCAGAACCTGTAAGATATTGTGGAATGTAATGCTTACTAACAAGATTAGTCAACATGGATTAGTAACAGTTTTATTTTTTTGTTTATTCTGGGCATTTATTTGCATTCGCATGATCTTTCGCAGGTGTTTTTTGAATAGGGAGAAAATAAAAGCCTTTAAATCTGAGTAGCAATGTGTCTATGAAAAGAAAACCTTTTATTGTTAGCCTGCAAATGTTAATTCATTGAACTTGCCTGGTCTAATTTTTTAGACATTAAATATTTTGTTAAAAAAATAAAAATAAATAAAAAACATTTGCTGAAAAAATACTCAAAATAAATAAACATCAAAATCCCTAACTACCTTAAAGGGACATTAATGATAAATAAAGGCTAGATACAATTATGTATTTATACCAAAGAGCTGTCTGAGAATAATATGCAGATGTGTTTTTTATAGTTAGTTTAGTTGCTTTAATATAAGAAGTGTAACGTTGTAATGTCCATAAAACATGATGTAACTTAGGTTTCCTTCTCTGCTGAGACCAGTTAGAGACAGTTGGACATTGCTGCAGGTGGACAGCATATGTTGTCCGAATTTATCATTGCACAAGCATTTCACAAGGAATTGCAACTGCTACTTGATAAATGGAGCCCATCATTTTTAAAATGAACGCAAAAATAAAAAAAATATGCAAAGCAAATAGTTCAAATATTCTACTTTTATTCTGTTGTGTATTTATGTCTGTATCGGGTTACTTGCGACCACCAAACAGACATCACTTCTCAAGGCTGTAGTGGAGGTTGTCGTTTCTGCTGCACAGGATTTTTTAGTGGCTCTGTATTGTACATCACGCTTCCCTACATGCATCCATGCTGTAACCTACAGCCCTTGGCCTTTTAACTTTATACTCCCTTCCATGTAGAACAGCAGAGCAGCATGGGGCTAAATTTTATTACTAGCTACGGCTCTTATCTTCAGTGATGCCACTAAAAAAATAAAAACTATTGTGTTCTTGTGACTTAGGTGAGTCATGATTCCAGCAATTGCCTCCCTGCCCCCCAGCCCAGTCCGCCCCTGCCTGCTAAATCCCAGTAGTGCACTGCTGCTGCTAAGGACATGTACACATTTTTTTAATCAGTTAAAAATCAAAATTGTTTGATATGCAGAGTTTATGGTTAGGTTACAATTTTTTACATAATAATTTTCATACCAGTAAAATGTTTTAAAAAGAGGGGGCGGAGCTAACTGCCGTGCTGAGCAGAAGCACACTCACAGAGCTCCAGGCTATCATCGCATAACAACGATATAAAAAAAACCTAAACTTGGCATAACTTGTCTGAAGTGGGATATATACCCTACCCGCAGCCCATATAATAGTCATTTAAGACTGAAAGGTGATCTTGGGTGAAACCAACGACAGATATCACGCCTGCTCACATTGCAGGGACTCCACCCGCTGAGCTCCGGAGGGCCGGGGATCCGCTCCGGAGCTGAAGATTTGAGCCATACCTATGGTGTAGCTGAGTCGAAGGGGATCACAGCTGCCTACTCTACCTGGGAGGTCACAAAGTCCTTCTGAGTGACCTAATTGCTCACCAGCACAGATCGCTGATCTGGGTGTCAAAACAGCACCAAGCTGCATACAGCAGGAGAATCGGAGGTGCAGAAGAGCCGTCAATAAAGTCCTAGATGTGCAGATCGCCTGAGGAGGTCCCGGCACTTACCAACTGCACCTTTTGGCGCCAACCACGGCCATATTGTGGCCTCTGGGAGAAGAAAGGGACGTCACCCGCAGGGTCCACAGAGTCTTCTGAGAGGAGGATAACCCACCCTCTCCACAGATTGTGGGCAGTTGTTCACCCCTGTGGCTTCTAAAGGGCTTTTGAAGAGGAGTTGAGAGACCACAGAGGATTCGGTGGTGCCTTACATCATCTGTGAGGGTCCGGCGAGACCTGCTTGGGCCTACACTGGCCACAAGGGTTGCTGCTCTGGAGAAGCGGTCAAATTTGTAACATTTCCTGACCACCACATTGTTAACATAGTGTTCTCCCTCAGAGACGATCCCTCATCTGTATATTTTTAATCACATCACAGTGTGTTCGCAGACACTATCTGTACCACACCAAACAATCACCTACTGGGGGTTTACTTGTCCTTGGGCCTACTCCCTCTTCTCTGGCCTCCCCTACCATAATGGATCTTCTGTACATTAAACTTCTCAGCTTTCACTTTAGGCCCCCCTGAGAATGCTGCAAGTTATACTGCTTGGTATCTGTTGGGAGGCTCCTTAATTTGTTTATTATAAATATATTGACTACATTGGGAACATCATCTCTCCCTCCTAATTCACCAGCCTAAGTACCAGTGTACCTTATATCCCCTCCCACAGTGTGGTGGACTTTGATTTCACTCTTCTCACCAACGTAAACTTTCTCTGCTCATACCTGGGTTCCTTTGAGGCCCACATAGTTATTTCCCCTTTCCTTGGAACTCTGGGGAGTGTTATTTAAAGCAGTCGCCCATGCTTGGTCAGTGGTATTGTGTTTTCCCCACGGAGCCATAAGAATTTACTCTTATAAAAGTGGTCCTGGACTTAATATTACTTATCGTGCTTCCTTCATAATATAATAGCTGCTGTGCCAGCTCCAATGTCTTTGGGATAATAACCCAAAGTGTAGTGTCATTTTGCTATTTTCTTTAATGTCTTTCTTCCACAGGGTCTCTGTGTTATATTATGCATTTGTATGCTGATTTCCATATACCCTGTGTAATTTGTGTAGTAGACTGAAATATCCCTTTATGTACCGTGACCTGTGAGATTCCCTCAAGACTTTCCCTTTCTGGCCCAGCTAGTCTGTGCTGGTCACTTCCCCCTCCCTTTTTCCCTTCCTTCGGGTCGTATCTCCTTTCCCCCGAGTTAGGAGGGGGTCTCTCGGCCCTTGCTGAGTGATTCTTTTTGCATGCTGATAGGTGATATGCGTACTGTATTTTTAGCAGAATAGGCTTCCCAATACGGTATCAGCTCACTCACTAAGTTGCCTTGCTTTATGTATCTTCTGTAAGGGAATTGTATGTTATTGATATGGTAATGTAGCCCTATATGTGACTTGCCACCCAGCCCTGCTCTAAAGGTATACGTGTAAAAGCAGGTATGTCAATGCATCTGTTTACTTAACCTGTTTATTCCTCAACAGTGGTGTGTATAGCCTTATTTGCATAGCTGTCTACTATAAGATTTCCACACTGGTGACAGAGCACCATCCACAATGCCTCATTCAGCCAGAAAGCACCCCAAATCCAACTCTAAATCCCAAAAAATGGTGTATGATCACTTTTTGTAGCCCTTCAAGGAATCTGCCGTGAAGTCCCTCAGGGAACTGAGTGACCCTGACTCTCAGGATGAGGAGTCCCTGTCTAGCACTCATTCTGTTGTTGCTTCTCAGCACTTTATCACAGAATCTACACTCAAAAAGATGTTGGCCACTCAAACCCGATCTATGACCCAGGAGATACAGCGAAGCTCCGCTGGGATGAAAAAGGAGATCTCTGAAATCAGAGAGAGAGTGGATGCGTTGGAGCGCAAACAAGATGACATAGTCGTGGATCAATCCAGCCTACTAGGGTACTCAGAAAACCTAGTTGAACAAATATTGCAACTGGAATTCAAGCTCACAGATGTTGAAGACAGGTCCAGACGTAACAACATATGATTCCGAGGCATCCCAGAATCTGTCTTGCCGGCTGACCTACAGGACTACCTGCAGGCTATATTTTGGGAGCTAATTGACTCTCCAGAGGGATTAGCAGGCACCATAGAGCGAGCTCACAGGGCCCTCCAGGCCCTCCATTCCAGGATGGTGGCCCCGGACAAGCCAAGAGATGTTATAGTGTGCTTTCATAGCTTTCTTTATAAAGATCGACTGATGCAAGCTGCCTTTAAGAAACCAACACTGAGTGAAAGATTTGGTGAAATTCAACTCCTCCCTGACTTGTCTGCCCACACCCTCCAGCAACGTAGGCAGTTCCAACCTGTTACTACTACACTACGCAAAGCTAACCTTAGGTACAGATGGGGTTAGCCCACTAGACTTATTATCACTAAGGATAACCAAACATTTGTGACCTCCACTGTATCTCAGGGCCTCTCCCTCCTCATGTCTTGGGGTCTCAAGCAGGAACCCCTGCCATCACAAGTGCCTTCACACCCTAAACTACATTCTTCAGCACCTGAATGGTCTGCAAAAGACCAAAGGTTGAAGCATCCTAAGCGTCAGAGATTATTATACCTAACCGTTATTTCCCTTAGACTCTGATGCATGGTTCAATCCACTCTAAGAATTTTTACTCACAATGCCAGAGGACTCAATTCTCCTCACAAACGTAGTCTCTTACTACGCTCATTAAAACACCATAACACTGATATTGTTTTCCTTCAGGAAACATATTGGTTAGCGAATGAACCCCTTAGACTTTCCTCCAAATCCTACACCCACATCGAATATGCCCCTTTTACTAAGAAAGCAAGAGGTACTGCCATTCTACTTTATACGCGGATCGCTTTTGAGCCTATCCTAGTCATTAAGGACCCTCAATCTCGTTACTTCATTCTGATCTGCAGATTAAATCATGTGCTCTATACACTGGCCTCGGTTTACCTCCCCAACACCCACCAGCCCAAATGTCTAAAACATATCCTCCATATAATTGATCAGGTCAAGCAGGGTAGAGTCATTTTGGTTGGAGATTTTAACATGGTCTGGGACCCTAGAGCTGATAGGAAATCTGTTGACACAGATAAGACACACTCTTCTGCTGAACTGTTGGCCAGTAGGTTCCGTAATTTAATGTCCTGCTCGGGCTGCTATGATGTTTGGAGAGCTGTCCATCCTAAAGATAAAGATTACACGCATTTCTCTCACAATGCACAAGCAATACGCTAGGATAGATTACATTTTCTCCAAGCCAACATTTCCCTTTGTGCCTGGTCAGACCTCATGTCCTTGCTGACATACGTTTGGTGAATTCCCTGCACACAAGAGCCCACTGGCGCATGCCCCACCACCTGCTTGGAGATGTCCCATTTAAAGAGGAAATTCATAAGGAACTCATACACTTTATACAATCCACCAATAACACATTAGTTAGGGATGACACCCTATGGGGTGCTGTGAAGGCGACTATTAGGGGGCTCCTGATAAGCAAACAAGCGCAACTTAGGAAGCAAGTGGGATTAACTCTGTCACAAGTCAAGCTTAGGGATTTAGAAACACAGAACAGAGTCACTCCATCAACAGCCCTAGCTCTTCAAATTGCTAATGTCAAGAACCATATATCTCAAATTGAGCTCGAAAGGACCCAAATTAACCTAATCAAATTGAAACAACTGTTTTATTATAAAAGCAATAAGGCGGATACCCTTCTGGCCAACAAACTCCAAAACAGAGCAGGAACCTCACGTATTCATGGTATTCGATCTTCTCATTCCCTCCTTAAGATCCCATCCCAAATAGGTGAAGAATTTGTCAAATACTATTCAAATCTTTACAACATAAACAGTTCCAAAAGGCCTCAGGCAACCTCTCAGGAAGATATACGCACATCCCCACACTCTCCTCAGAACAGCGTGACCAGTTAAGCTCCCCTTTTTCCCTTATGGAAATACAGCAAGTCATCAAAAGTTCAAAATCCTTCAAATCCCCTGGCCCAGATGGCTTCCCAGCCCACTTCTATAAAATATGTATCCGGGAACTCTCCCCTTTATTGCTCAGGCTCTATAATCTTGCTCGGGATGAAGGTAGCTTCAGTAAAGAATTTCTTGAGCCTACAATTATAACTATACTTAAACCAAATAAGGATCGCTCGCTGTGCACCAGCTATAGGCCAATATCCCTCATTAACACAGATGTAAAGTTATTTTCTAAGTTACTAGCTAATTGGGTGGCGGGTTTCCTTAAACACCTCATTAATCCCGATAAGGTGGGATTTTTTCCAAAACGTGAAGGCCCCGATAACACTAGGCATCTGCTAAACATCCTCAGTCTCTTCTCTAGCCTTCATAAGCCATTATCTACCATCTCATTAGATGCCGAGAAGGCCTTCGATCGGTTTAGTTGGCAGTTTCTGTCGGAAGTCCTTGAGAATTTCCGATTCCCTAGTGATTTGATCATGGTGATTAAGGCCCTCTATTCTACCCCCTCTGCCTTGGTGAGAGGTCTCGGTTTCCAGTCTACTCCATTTAATATAACTAATGGCACCAGACAGGGCATTCTGAGCACCTTGTTAGCTCCCCTGAAATCCAAGTTCGCCTTTAGCTGGACTTTGGCCTCTATCCTACATCTGGGTGTCAAACTACCCGGAGACCTAAATCAAGTCGTTAAGGATAATTAGCTTCCACTATTATCGGAACTTCGAACCATTAAAAATAGTTGGAACCTGACCCATGTTTCATGGTTGGGAAGGATAGCGGCTTTGAAAATGTCCTACCTGTCTAAGCTCACGTACCTGTTTAGGTGTCTCCCCGTTAGGGTTCCTAAATACATCTTATTGCAATTTCAAAGCAAACTAACAAAACATATTTGGCAAGGTAAGCCCCCACAGAGTGGCGCACAAAAGACTCCAGCTCCCTAAAAACCGGGGAGGCATAGCGTTACCCTCTGTGATATGATACTATGAGGGAGCGATGCTCACTCATGTCGCACAATGGGGTGTCAGACACTCCCTGAACAGGTGGAGGGCCATTGAACAGGCCTCCCTGCCTTATAACTTGGATTTACGGGACCTGATATGGACCCCTCCGCATTGCTGCAAAGAACTAGGCCTAATAAATCCTATTGTTCGCGAATGCCTCAGTATCTGGGATAAGTTCCGCCATTTCTCGCATATTGCCCCTCACCCCTCCCCTATAACTTCTCTAGCTGGCCTTCTTACGTGTCTGCAGGATACCCACCCGTATAAATGGGCCCAATTGGGAGCCTCTACGGTTTGTGACCTTTGGCTCCCCACCTTGAGTGATAGCTTCAAACACATATCCCAATTTGGAACTGGTCCTTTGATCCCACGATACTTACCTTTTGAATATCACAGAATAAAAAGCTTTTTAGTCAGCTGGGGTTTCAAACCTGCGCTAGCTCACCCACTGACCCCTTGGGAGTCTGTCTGGAACCCGGGCAATAGGCTCCGCAGACCTTTGTCACTTCCCTACACAAAATTAGGCTGCACTCCATCTTCAGACACGCCGGCCCATGTCCAATGATGGGAGTCCCTCTTAGGTATTTCAGTAACACCCAGCACATGGGAACGCACCCTGGAACTCACACAGAATGCTATCCACTGTACTATATGAAACCTTTTACAAACTACTAGCTCACTGGTACTATGTACCTACTAGACTTACCAGGATGTTTCCTAGGATGTCTCCTGATTGTTGGAGAAGCTATGGCCAGAGGGGTAATACAATGCACATTTGGTGGGAATGTCCTAAGATCCGCCCCTTGTGGAACACCTGTTTTCTAGTTCTGTCTAGATTAGGTATATCTCTCCACAGTTCCCCATCTACGGCCCTACTACACATAGGTGTACATATTCTACCAAAACATCACATGTACATATGCATCTACCTCTTCATGACGATCAAACACGCTATAGCTTGTGCTTGGAAAAAAGAGCTCCCCCCAACTGGCCCAAAATATGTAGCTCAATGGCATATTTATACACCATGGAGAAAGATGTCTTTTACAAACCAGGCAACTCAGATTTATTCAAATTGACTTGGGCAGACTGGAAACACAACTTCGACATGGTTTGGAAGCCCAATCTCTTGACTACGGACTGATTTAGACATTGAGCAGGGTGGTCCTGGCCCCCCTTATAAATACCATGCATATGCCGGTAATACCCTACCCTTCTCCCCTCTCCCCCCACGTACCTTCATTCCTCAAACCAGTCATACCGGAAACTTTTAGCTCAGGTGATACTTTGAATGTGTATTTAACTATATTTATTTGAAGTTATTTTGTTGTTTGTGCAATAATCTATTTTACTTATTTGTTAGCAATCTTCGGATTTGTTGTTTGAAGTGTCTTAGGCAAGTGTAGACTCTAGTTGAATTTTCTCTCTCCTTGTATCTTTCATTGAACATTCAATAAAGCTTTTGAAATAAAAAAATAAAAAAAATATTTAAAAAAAATAATAATAATAATAATAAAAAACAAAGAAAGACAAGAAGAAATTGTTATTTGAGAGAAAACCAGATCTCGCGACTAGTTAGAAATTGTATAATATTACATGCTGCTGCTGCTGATTGCATATTATTATATGATTATTTTTCTTATAACAATATGCATGAGAAAATATTTGTCAACTGTCAAGGGAAGGTGCAAAATTAGGTTGAAAATTACACAAGAACCAATAAGGTAAAGGTGCATATGATTAAAGGGACAGTCTACACCAGAATTGTTATTGTTTAAAAAGATAGAAAATCCCTTTATTACCCATCCCCCAGTTTTGCATAACCAGCACTGTTTATATTAATATATGTTTTACCTCTTTGATTAGCTTGTATCTAAGCCTCTGCAGACTGCCCCCTTATCTCAGTGCTTTTGACAGACATACAGTTTAGCCAATCAGTGCAGACTCTTGAATAACTCCACGGGAGTGAGCACACTGTTATCTATATGAAACACAAGAACTAATACTGTCTAACTGTGAAAACCTTTCAAAATGCTCTGAGCTAGAAGGCGGCTTTCAATGGTTTAGAAATCAGTTTGAGCCTACCTAGGTTTAGCTTTTCAAAAATACCACCAAGGGAACAAAGCAAATTTAATGATAAAAGTCAATTGGAAAGTTGTTTAAAATCACATGCCCTATCTGAATCATATAAGTTTAATTTTGACTAGACTGTCCCTTTAATAGTTTAAATGTAATGCACTTATTTCTTGATTTAATGCACTTTTTTTAAGGATTTTATTTAATTGAAGAAAATGTATTACAATTGTAAATAAAACATTGTAATGGGGGAATTTCGACACGCAAGTCTCCCATAGGTAAAGTAATACAGTGATATATAAATTGTGAGGACAACGTGTTTTGTTACATCATATCAAGTTGCTGAGATAACTCTCAATAAAAAAAGGTTTAAAATGTCCATATGAAGAACTATAATGAACTTTAAGTGAAATAAATGAACAAGTTCACTGGATATCGTAATGACAATATTAGTTAAGCTGCTGAAGAGAACTAAGTAAGAATAAGAAGAGATAAGAGCAGGAAGAGAGAGAAACCCCCCTCCCACACACACACAAAACACAGTCAATTAACCATCAGCTTCGGTTCCCTGCTCGTTAACTAAAAATACAGAGCTGCCATTTTTCCTTTGTTTCTTTATGTTTACTTTTTCTGTTTTCTTTTCCTTTACTCATCTTTTCCCGCTTTGTCACCTTTTTTCTACATTATCTCTAACTGTCATCTCCTGTTTTCCTTCTTCACTACAGGAGAGAAGTGTATAGCTACAAAATTAATTGATAGGGGGTTCCAACTAGACGGGTATAAAGATGTCTAGTCTGCCCAAATTAGCTCAAAGTGAGATTATCCATGGAAGACATGTCTTCCATGTTATAGATGTAACTCATAATGCTGAGTACTGCGGTCCAATTTGGGGGAGTGCTACTCTTCCATGATCTGGCAGTAGCCAGTTTGACTGCTGTTAGAAACATAAAAATAACCTTGGTGTTTAGGGATGGATTGTATGAGCAGATGTAGTAGTGCTGACTCTAGGGTTTTATGAAGCTTAAAGGGACATTAAACCCAAAATGTTTCTTTCATAATTCAGACAGATAATACAATTTTAAACAACATTCCAATTTACTTCTATTATCTAATTTGCTTCATTCTTTATATATCCTTTGTTAAAGAAATAGCAATGCACACGGGCGAGCCAATCACATGAGGCATCTATGTGCAGCCACCAATCAGAAGCTACTGAGCCTATCTAGATATGCTTTACAGGAAGGAATATCAAGAGAATGAAGCATATTAGATAATAGAAGTAAATTAGAAAGTTGTTTAAAATGGTATTCTCTATCTGAATCATGAAAGAAAAAAATTGGGTTTAATGTCCCTTTAATGTGAAATTTGGACAAAATGGAAAAACTGAGATTCCATAGAATCTTCAGTTTATGATAGGCCCACCAAATATAAAGAGAATCCCCTACCACTCCGCATTTCCATCAGCATGAAGGCAAAGTTACATTATTCATTTTAAAGAGTCTAAGGAGAGTATAAAATCAGCGTGCTAATATTTTATAATATGTTTCATATAGGGTAACGTACTGGAGGGCTTTCTTCAATATGATAATGGATTTTTGCCAATTCTTTAGGGGTATGGTGATTTTATGAAATGTTCCCATGCAAGAAAGGGTGTAGCTTTATTAGTTGGAGCAGCTCCTTCCATAATTTTATAATAAAAAGATAAAGGTTTGTAAAGTCTTCCTTCCGCACACTACCTACTCTCCAAAATTTTCTTCAGCCTAATAGATTTAGGGTCAAAGCCTCAACTATGAAGGAAACTCTGAAGGTGAAAATATTAAAAGATTAAAATAGTAGGTGGGGGAGGGACTCCACAGAGGGTCAGGGTAGTGGTATGTATTGTTTTTTTTGGGCAGTTAGATCAGAAACTATTGAAACTCTAACATGAGACCATACATTGGGGTGAAATTTGGGGTAGGCCAGCAAGAATGCCTTTTATTGAGTGGACAGAAGAAGGATGTGGTGCAACATCTGGGTAGTGCCAAATTATATCCCACATACTCAAGCATTCTAGTATTATTGAATTAGCTATTCCCACGCTTCTGCTGCAATGAGGGGGATACAAATTAGGTCTGCTAGATATAGATTATGGGGAAGGGAAGCTTGCTCAAAATCTCTCCACTTACTGTCCTATTGTGTAACTCCCCATTTTGATATATGTGTAAGTATAGCTCTTGACCCTGATCTCTGCCAGATATAATCAGTCATTCCCCATTGGAACTGAAGGAGTAGGTATCTAGGTAAATGAATACTAAGGTATCTGAAGAGGTAAGTAAGTTTTAGGAGTAAGCTCATTTTTAGTGAAGTGATTCTACCCAACCATAATACAGCTGAGACGTTCCATTTAGTTTTAAATTGTCTTAGCTCACATAAGAGAGGGATATAGTTATCTTGAATAACCATAGGGATATCATTTGAAATAAACACTCCAAGATGCTTAAGAGAATAACTATACCACTTAAAATGGTATTTGTCTTGTAAAGTCAGGGTACAGTTACTTTGAAATGCTCATATATAAGCTTAAGTTTAGTTTGTAGAAGGAAAATTCTCCAAATTTTGTTAGTATATCAAGTAAATGCTGGAGTTTCTCTGAAGGGTTAGCTGAGAATATGGTAATGTCATTGGCAAATACCGTGATTTTATGGTTAGTGCCAAAAAGTGTGATGCCATCTATTTTCTGAGCTGATCGGATATTTTCTGCTAAAGGCTCAATAGCGAGGGAAAAAAGGATGGGTGACAAAGGGCACTGTTGCCGAGTGCCATTAGAAATTTGAAATGTTGAGGAACAGAAACCTAGGCATTTTACATAAGCTGTTGGGGCAGAATGAGATCACAGAAGAAAATATTAATAAGTGTCTGGTATTATCAGACCTTATCTGTTAAGAACAAATCCCACTTCGTCAGTCCTGACCAAGCAGGCAGGAGAAGAGCTATACGATTAGCTAAAATATTTGAGTATATTTTAATGTCTATGTTGATTAATGCAGGGTCGTTCCCAGGTTTAAGGATGGTAGTTATGGAAGCCTCCAAGAACTCCCCTCTCATAAGCTTTGAGGAAAAGTCATAATAGTAGCAGTGAGAGTTCAGTGTTATAAATCTTATAAAATATGGGGCAAAATTAATCTGGCCCTGTAATTTAAGTTTTGTTTTTTTATATATATTTTTTTTTTAATTGGAAGAAATAAACAGATAAGATGAATACACTGGAAATATATTTCCTTATGAAACACAGATTGTCCAGTATTTCAAGTACACAGTACTATATATCTTAGATAGTGTCCATACATTAATGTCCATATGTTTCCAATTTTCTTCTTTTCTTCTTCTTTCTGTTTTTTACCAAAGTCCTTTAGCTAATCGTCTTTGAACCAATAAAGTATTAGTATATAGTTTTATAACAGATAAAGTACATAACAAACTGTCTCTTGTATTTTTAGATATACATAGTTGATAAGGTCAAGCTTATCCATAGTAAATAGTATCATTATATCAACCGTTTTAGTATTGCTCAGGCTGCCAACACTCTTCATCATACCTAAGCAGAGGGGGAGGGGGAAGGGGGAAGGGGAAAGGGCCAGAGAGGGAAGAGAAAAAAAATAGCTGAGTAGAGATATCCCGTTTAATTCCATATCTCAATGTATTATGAGAGGGTGTTTGTGTCGTCTTTTAGGAACCATGTGTCCCAGATTTTCCAGTATAACTCTAATTTGTCTAAATGCTAGTAGAAGCCTCTTTCCATTATGGCAAATTAATCTATTGCTTTTATCACACTTTCTAGACAGGGAGGGTTTGGCTGTTTCCAAGCTCTAGCAATTGATATCTTTGTAGCTGCCAATATGAATGTGGCTAGATGTTTCAAGGGTTTGGCTATTTTTAGTGGAAAGATGTTAAAGAGGGCTGGTTTAGGATCTTTTTTAATCTAGATTCCAAAGGAATTACATAATTCATCCCATAGTGTGGCGACTTTGGGACAGTTCCACCACACGTGGAGGTCAGAACCTATTTGCCCACATTCTCCCCAACAGGACGATGAATGAGTGGGAAGAATTTGTGCAAGTTGTAGAGGAGTGTAGTGCCATCTCAGTGTTATTTTGACAAAAAGTTCAATAGAGATAGTGCAATGGAGAGTTTTCTTTGTGAGAGAAAAAGCCTGTGCCCAAATTTTATCAGGTATTTTAGCTTTCAGATCTTGTTCCCAGGTCTTCAGCTGTGAGACATCTCCTGCTATCACATCTTTCATTATTAGGGAGTAATGCCATAAAAGGGGTTTAATTAGTTTAGAGCCTGATAGCCATCTCTGTTCAAAAGTAGTCTGGGGTCTAAGCCCCGTTTTTGGGAATCCCCAGTCAACCAGAAACTTGTGTAGTCTGATCTGCTCAAAATGTACCAGATTGGTAATGGGTGGTTCTCGATGTTGAGACTACCTGTAGGTTTTTTATTCATCTTGTGGCTATAGCTGGGACACTTGAGTAATTTTATTAAACAACTAGGATCGGGGGAAGAGAAGGGGCAAGAAAGGGATTAACTTGCACTCTTTCCTAATTACTGGTATGACTAGGCTAAATATATCAGCTCACAACAATTGTAAATTAAGTTTAAAAAAAAATCAAACTTTAAACCTTAATGTTAAAATACAAAAAGGGCGAAAAACTACCGTTATATACCATGCACACCGCTACCCATAACCTTTAAAAACAATAATAGACTAGAGTCGCTGTATACTATCCCCCTGTATTCCTGTCCGATAGCTGGAATTGTCGGCTTCAGGTGCCAGGGATAGTAAAGTTAGTGGTCTTGCTAAATATGGTTACAAACGCGTTTCGGCCTTTAACACAGGCCTTTTTCAATGTGTATCTTATGATAGTATCAGACCAACCAATTGCCGAAGACTCAGGACTTTTAAGTCGTTCACTTCCGTAATTGGACCAATCAGAAAGCGGGACCCAATCACGCCCCCAAACTAGCCTATCAAAGTAGTTCAGCTTTAATGCATTAGAGGTGTGCTGGGTTTTGGGTTGATTGTATCCAATTCGACAAGCTGTACTATTTAGCCAGTGAATGTTTGTTTGGGAAACACGCCCTTACGCTTATTATCATTCATTGGAAGCGGTATTTGTGGGCATTTACTTATACTAGAAAATATGTTGTCTACTGGCGATATTGCTTGGTACAATATACAGCACTCACAAAAAGTACTTCATGCATATGGAAAAACAATGATATGCACCTTATATTGAATGTAACTTAAAATGTGTTAAATTAGTATTCCCATAGATCGCGTGTCAATCTGATCTGGAAAGAAGTTTTCACCTAAGCAAGTTGCATAATACAGCAACTGATTCATATTGTTATGAATCATAACTGTAGTGTAATATTATCCTCGTTATACATCAAATTCCATCCACATACAATTATAACTTGCTAAACCCAAACCTGGTTATATAGTTACTATAAGTGCATAGATATTGGTCAACTGGATTATTACATTATATTCGGGGTGCATGTCATAGTTTTAAACTTTCAACTGTATTATAATGTTAGATCGAGCAATCAGTCAAACTCATTATATTGATTCTTAATAATGGCAAACCATTGTTAATGCACATTCCCTTCCATAGAGCCAACACTGAATACATATGTTGAAGAGAAGATAATAGTAGATAATCAGATCAGATACTAAGAATGTGTTAACAGATGTTCGCTATGTTCGCAGAGTAAGAGCATCTTAACTGTCATATACATTAATAGGACATTAAACACAAATAAATTATTTCATGATTCAGATAGAGAATACAATTTTTAAAAAGTTTCCAATTTACTTCTATTATCAAATTTATTTCATTCTCATGTTATTCTTTGTTGAAGAAATACCTAGGTAGGTAGCGTGCACATGCCTGAAGTCCTACATGACAGGAAATAGTGCTGCCATCTAGTGCTCCTGCTAATGTATAACATTGTTGCAAAACTGCTGCTATATTGTGCTGCAGACACGTGCACACTCTTGAGATTACATTTCTGCTTTTCAAATAAAGATAACAAGAAAAACAAAGAAAATATGATAATAGAAGTAAATAAGAAAGTTGTTTTAAAATCTGATGTTCTATCTAAATCATGAAAGAAAAAAATTGGGTTTTATGTCCCTTTAAGTACTTTCCTGAACCCTGAAATTGACAATATACTCATATCAACACATTCTGAGTGCCTCTCTTTGCATAACGACATAGTTTAATATCAGTGTGATAAATTTTTGGTAAAAAATAATAACCATGCCACATGTCCATCTGTGGATACTAAAAGTTTCACAGCTGGACTCTGAAGTCAATATAGAGAAAGCTCCTATTTCATATATTATTCTACAGAAAGACCCAAAAGTTATTATTTCCATTCATGTCGTAGGGCATGACAGATTGTAGTTTAAAAATCCATCTTGCTTTTTCTTTAGAAGTACTTGCTCAGTGTCACCCCCTCTAATACCTGGTTTATATGATTCTAGACCGCAACATTTGAATGAACTATTGTTGCCATTATGGTTCTGTATAAAATGTCTAGCTACTCTAGTAATCTTTTTCTTTTTTTTCACATCTTTTCGTGCAGATATTGCTTAGATGTTCTGTCATTCTGGTGCCCATACATCTAGTGATCATGCCCACATAAAGCAAATTACAACTGCATTATAAGCAGTATATTACATTTGTTGTTTTACATGTAATGTGGCTGTTTATGGTCCATTTATTCGCAAATCTGTCAATGATTGTCTTTTTCTTAACCATATACTTGCATACATTGCAATTTCCACACGCTATAGAATCTTTACACAAGGGTGATTTTTTTAGCGTTTCGATCGAAATGGCTAGTCGTTAGTCAATCATTAAGATTGCTAGCTCTTCTGTATTTGAACAGAGGCTTCATGGGAATCACCGACTGCAATTGTTCATCGACTTGCAAAACATGTCAATGTGCACATAAGATGTTGCTGATTTGTTGACTCTGACTTGAGAATGTAGAAAGAAACCGGAGGGGGTTGATGTTCTTAAATTGTTTGGGTGTTAAAAGCTCAGCTCTGTTTTTGTTTAAAGCCTTTAATATGATTTTCAGAAATCTTGTACCAAAATTAAAGGAGGTGTAGAGAGATTTACAAAATTTATCTCAGACAAGAAAGAGTGCAAAATAGATGGAGACATAGTAGACTATGCTAATGGAGCAGTATATATGTGGGGCTCGAATAGGACAACAAGCATAGACTCTGATGTCTCAGATAAAGATTGTGACACTACTGATGTAGAGAATTCTCATAGGGAGATAAGGCCAAGACCCATCTTAAAAAATAGGATTAAACATCATACGAATGGGAATGTCCCTTTAGGCGGAGAACCCGTAGGGGAAGGGGCAAACAAACCCAGAACAAGGAGGCAAGTCCAATTTTACCAGAAAACCTAACACAAAAAGAAATAGTCTGTTTAGACACTTCAGAACTTAATATAATTAACCTCTCAGACAAGACACTTATTAACACACAAACTTCTATCCTTTAAAAAGTAAATAATTTCAAATTTAAGAATTGGCTCCAAGAAAGATGGAAAGAATTACGAGTTTAATGTTTCATACACTGATAAGTCAGAAATTTTCTGGGAAACGGCGAAATCGGTACTCAGAGGTGAAATTAAATCTTTCTTATGCAGATGGAAGAAAAAGAATAAAAATAGGGAGGAACAATTAGCTAATCAGGTAGAGAACAGCTACAGGAAGTATATAAACAACCAGAGGCAGACTACTTGGGGCAAGTACTCTGCCACCAGATTAGAAAGAGATCTTTTTTTGAAACAAAGATTAATCATGGAAGACCAAAAACAAAAAGCTAGGTTTAGTGGGCACTACTGCAAAATTTCTAGCCAAATTATGTAAGGGTAGGAGCCAGAATAATTTTATAGCAACAATTAAAAGTGGAGATAAAAGAATTACTAATATTACGGATATAAGGCGAGAATTTGTCAAATATTTTCAGGAAGTCTATTCGGCCGGAGAAGTTAATGAGGAAAATAAAAGAAAATTTTGGCAATGTATAAAACTGCCTAAAATCACTACTCAGGATCTTCATAAATTAAATGAACCAATCTCACTAACTGAGATTTCAGAAGCTATTAAACAGGCTAAATTAAATAAGACTCCAGGTCCTGATGCCCTCCCAGCTGAGTTCTATAGACTCCTGCATGACCAAATTCTCCCTATGCTAGCCCCACTCTTCAATGTATACTATATTAAAAATCAAATGCAATCCAAGTTTTTCACAGCTTCCAACGTGGCATTGATTCTCAAGAAGGATAGAGACCCGGAATGCTTATCTGCTTATAGGCCTATATCCTTATTGAATCAAGAATACAAGCTCTCAACCGCCATTATTTCACAAAGACTTAAGCAACATCTAAACTCAATAATACACTCGGATCAATCATGTTTCATGATGGGAAGGAATCCGGTGAAAAATCTTTGGAAAACTATGCTGGTTATTGATTATTTCTGGAATAAATTAACAAGAAAGAAGTCCCATAATAGAGTAGACCTAGCCCTGCTTACAGTTGACGCAGAGAAAGCATTCAACTCTATAGTATGGGACCATTTATTTAGCTCTCTAGAAGGATTTGGTCTAGTTGGTTGCTTTCAGCAATTCGTCTGTTTATTATATCAGGCTCCATCTTCCACAATTATTGTTAACGGTGAGATATCTGACAGGTTTACTTTGAATTGAGGTACCCGTTAAGGTTGCCCCCTCTCCCCGTTGCTCTTTAATTTATCTTTAGAGCCTCTTGCAATCCTATTAAGAAAGGAGCTAAAAGGGATTAGGTTAGGGGATGAGAAATTAGTTCTTTTGTTATTTGCTAATGACATTTTACTACTTCTGAGTAACACTAATCAGTCCATTCCCCAAATGCTACAGATCATTGAAGTTTACAGTTTCTTTTCAGGGTACAAAATTAATTTTGGGAAATCGGAGCTGCTCTGGATTTACAGGCCAAAGATCAATATTCTGCACCCTTTTAAGGAAGTCCAGGAAATTAAATACCTTGGTATTTTTCTAAGTAGAAACTCGGCACAATGGAATGAATTGAATTTCTTGAAATGTTTTTATGTATTTAAGAAGAAAATAAATGCGTGGGATAATCTCCCTATCTCTTTATCGGCTCGTATTATGTTAATAAAAGCAATCCTCTTCCCAAAATTACTATATCTACTTCAGAATTTGCCCTTCTTACTCTTGAAAAAAGATATAAAATACCTACAAAAATATGTTCTAGCTTTATTTGGCGTGGGAAAAAAGCAAGGATTTCTCTCTTTAATTTGTCCTTTTTAAAGGCAAATGGTGACTTGGCCTTTCCCAACATACCATTCAATAAGTATGCTACGCTCACTAAATTTGCCTTGGATTGGATAACAGAAAGGGACAATGTCTCCTTTTATGCTATTGAATCCCAATTGATAGCTCAATTTTCACTTAAAGCAATAATCCATATCCCCTTCTCCAGACTACCGGCAAATGTTGCACAAATGTATACATTTAAGTATATAATATTAGCATGGCAGAAGGTTTGCTCTGAGATTCAAATTAATTTCCACAGATCAGAGTTCTTGCCCTTATTAGGGAATCCGGACTTCCCTCCCGGGTTTATGCACTGAGTTTTCTCCATATGGGCCATGTGTGGTCTTAGAAATGTACAAGATATCTGTTCTTACAGGACTCTAACTATAAAAATGTTCTCAGTGTTGAGATCAGAATTTAATTTATCAAAAGCTTCCTTCTTTGCTTATCTCCAGACTCAGCACTGGATTGGAACCTTACGAGCTGAGACTGGGGTTAGTTTCTCCTTAGGGGGACTAGACGACATTATCAAGTTATACCACAATGGGAAATGCTCCATCTCATATTTTTATAATATGCTCATTAAATACCATGGGGCAATACATATTGAAAACTTAACGAGAAAATGGAACAAAATTCTGCAAAATTTACATAGTGAACATATCTTGCAAAGCTTTAGGCTGATTGATCAAACCTTGGTCTCGATAGATTGGAGGGAATCTCATTTTAAGCTTATAAATTTAACGTATGTTACACCATTTAAAATCCCAAAATGGTATAAGAAAATAGATAATTGCCCCAAATGCAATGCTGAGTCTGCTGACGAAATGCATTGCTTCTGGACCTGCCCCAAAATTATACAATTTTGGAGCAAAATCAGTTTTTGAGTAAATAAGGTGCTTGTTAGTAACCTTACACTCCAGCCAAGAAACATTTTCTTCCTTCTTAGTCATGCTGCACCTTATGCCAATATCAGATTTATAAATACAATTATTCTGATTGGCCAAAATAGTATTCTTAGAAACTGGAAGGCTAAGCAGGAACCTAAATTCAAGGAGTTTATGAATAAGGTATATAACCAGGTAACACTGGAACAATTTAGCCTGAGAAGCCCCAATGAAAAATAAGTACAAAGATTTCTCCTTAAATGAGAAAAGACAATCATATCATTACCCTTAAATGCTCAATTACAAATAGTTGCTCCATCTAGGAAATCAAGGTGGCTTATACAACAAATGGAACTGGGACTAGTTACAGCCAATTGGCAAACCACAGATTAAACAGAGTAAATGGGGTGTTTGTTCTTACTTTGATAGTTGTTACTGTAGAATCAAAACGGACTCTAGTAGACACAACCTAAATACCCATTATGCTAACAGCGTTCACAAAAATGTCATATATATCCAAAACCAGCTTACACACAGCAACTTTTGTACATGTTACAGAGGATTTCTTCCATTACAATTGGTGTCCAACCACTAAAATGCAGTTTTTGACTGTTGAATTGGCTTGTGTTGTTCCCTTGTTTGTGTTTGCACCTTTGTCTTGGTCTTCTACTATTTTTCATTATCACACACACCTTGTTTACTTCCACTGTGTGTGGCCTTTGCCTGCCAGAGTACAACACCTGTCAAGTGCTTGCCTACAGTGTCTGTCAGCTGCTGTCTACTTGCTTGTTTTCAGTATCTTTGTTACTATTCACTGTCTCATAACTTCTGGCATTGGTGAATCATGTACAAGTCTCTGTCCAGAATGCTGTATTTTATTTATTATAAAATATTTTACCAGGAAAGATACATTGAGATTTCTCTCATTTTCAAGTATGTCCTGGGTCCACAAAACATTGCATTGTTACAATAGGGTACAATAAAATACAGAAACAATATTAATACATAATATATGCAAAATTGAACATAAAACAGGTAGGAAATAAATATTCAACCATGACAGGTGCATTCTGTTTTGAGATAGGTAGAGAGGGATCTCTTAAAGTATTTAAGGCTTGGGGAAGGTTTGAAAGTGTGCAGGAGGTCGTTCCATAATTGTGGTGCTCTGTAGGAAAAGGAGAATCAAGCTGCTTTCTTTTTGTATTGTGGCAAACTAAATAATGTGCTGGTACTGGATCGGAGGTTATAGGAGGTGGGAACAGCCGGGGAGAGCATTCTGCTCAGGTAGGGTGGGAGCTTCCCAGAAAAGATCTTAAACACAAGGCTGGAAAGATGAAGGGTATGTCTAGATTCCAGCGACAACCAGTTTAGTTCTTTTAGCATGTCACAATGGTGGGTCCTGTAGTTACATTGTAGCACCAAGTGGCAGAACGAGTTATACAATGTATTACGTTTATTAAGGTGACTTTGCAGTGCAGGTGCATATACTACATCCCCATACTCGGCATCACCATTTGCCCGTACAATCTTTTCCTTTACTGTAGGGCTTAGACAGGATTTTTTTTCAGTACAGGGCACCTAGTTTTTGATAGAGTTTAGATGCAAGTTTTTCTATGTGGAGTCCAAAAGATAGATTGGGGTCTAACAACATACCCAAGTATTTGAAAGAGTGAGCTGCGGTCAGTGTGCAATTTGATTTAGTTTTGATACGTAGATGGGAATTTTGTATTTTGTGTAATTTAGGTACCATTCCAAAGATCATTGTGACAGTTTTGTCAGCGTTTAGGAAGAGTTTGTTTTTTGAGATCCACTTTTCTACCTCTGTGAACTGGTCTTGGAGCAGTGCCTAATGCTGCGGTAGATCGGATTTGCTTGAATAGATTACCGTGTCATCTGCGTACATGTGTACAGTTGAGGATTTGCAGACATTTGGTAGATCATTTATAAATAATGTGAATAGTAGGGGGCCAAGAATGGAACCTTGGGGAACACCACACATGACTGGGAGAGGGAGGGAGTCGCTTTCAGAAATGGAGACATATTGTGATCGATCCGATACATATGATCGAAACCAGGTTAGCGGACGATCACCAATACCTGAGTTTTTTAGCTTGAGCAGTAGTATGTCGTGGTCTACTGTGTCAAAGGCCTTTGGAAAATCAAGGAAAATAGCTCCAGTTAGGTCTCCTTGTTCCATGCCAGTTTGTATGTCGTTGCAAACTTTTAGGAGGATAGTAGTAGTGGTTCGGGTGAAAACCTGATTGATCAGGGGTCAGATAGTTAGATTGTTGGTAATACTCACATAGTTGCGTATGGACGCACTTTTCTAAGATTTTTGACAATACTGGGAGTAATGATATTGGGCTATAATTAGAAACCAAGGTTATCTCACTCACCTTTATGGATAGGCACTACTCTTGCAGTCTTCCAAAGTTTGAGTATGCATCCAGACACCAAGGATTCGTTAATTAGGGTTGTGACAGGTTTAGCAATTGCCGGCACACTGAGCTTCAACAGCATTGCTGGGATTTGATCAGGTCCAGACTGGTTTTTCATTTTTAGATTATTAAGGTGTTGTAGAAGTGTTGTTATATCTCCTAACTCAGCCTTTGGGTCCTAAACTTAGACTTAAATTTACTACCCAGCATTATAATGAAATATTCTAAAATCTCCAAAATTAAACTGCTCCTCTTTCCCACTTCATCCACTGCCCCATCCATCAACGCTTGATCTCAGTAGATAACACTGCCTTGGCACTGCATTATTATTATTATTATTCTTTATTTAAAAAGCGCCAACAGATTCCGTAGCGCTGCCCATGGGTACAAGGATAACAGTACAATGGAGAAACAATACGATAAAAGACAATTTCACAGACAAATATAGGGCGAATTGAGGGCCCTATTCCCGTGGGAACTTACAGACTAAGTACCTGCTCCTCGCATTTATTCCTTAGCTAATTCCAGCTATTTTCACCTTACAGCTACCTCCAAAATTGCCCTCTTAATAATACAAGATCTCACTAGTCATATCCTGCCTTGATTACTGGGCATACTTTCTGGTCTCTTAAGCTGCAGTCTACCTATCTGAAAGCCTTACAAAGTGTTCCTCATCTGCTGTACTTTTATGTAAAAGACTATCTAAGATGTTTCATTAGTACATTTAAACACCACACCTTCTTAGAGAGCTTTGCTGTGTATTGTTAAATTATTCCTCTGAAAATTTTTGTCTGAACTTGACTATTCTCTTGCCTGCTGATTCTCTACCTCATTGCCAGACTGTGTAAAACCTTATGTTGACTACTCTCTTGGATTACCTTTTTGTGCCACTTTGCCTGCCTGTTGCCAACCTTGCCTGTCCCACTACGTCTTTGCCTTGCCCTCAGCCATTTCTCCACTATGAACTATAACAACGCTTGGGAACCCTCCAGCTAGAGGCCAGTAGTGGAGGGTGTACCCCACAGTATTTTGGTAGGCTGACCAGTAAAATCTTCCCAAAATTATAGACACTTAAATGTCCAGTTTTTTAAAGACCTTGAGTGTTTGCTAAATGTAAAAAGTCTCATTTGCCTAAAAAAACATTACACATATGGAACAGAAGGTAGTAAGGGGCAGTCAGTCGGGTCAAATCACTTCTGTTTATGACTGTTACTGGCAGTCAAAGAGGTAAAATAATTGATTTTTATTTTACTGTATATTACTGGCAGCCAAGGGGAAAAATTACTGCTTAATTGTGAAAAATATTGATTGTGGGACAAAGAATGGAAGCTAAGGTAGAGCTTTTGGGGCCGATTTAACAAAGTGAGAGCGGACATGATCTGCTGTAGCGGAACATGTCCGCCGCACATTGATAAATGCTGACTGCATATGCGGTCAGCATTTACAATTGCACACGCAGTTCTGGTGAACTGCTTGTGCAATGCTGCCCCCTGCAGATTTGCGGCCAAGGGGTGTCAATCAACCTAATCGTATGCGATCGGGCGGATTGATGTCCGCCGCCTCAGAGGAGGTGTACGAGTTAAGGAGCAGTGGTCTTAAGACCGCTGCTTCTTAACTCCTGTTTCCGGCAAGCCTAAACAGTTACATTCAGGGCCATTCGGCCCTTAATAAATCGGCCCCTTTGTGTGAGCATTGTGTGACTCAATTAACCATTGTTCCCATCAGTGACTTATTGTCTAGTATTTTGCAGAGGACAATTAACAACCCTACACGCAAATATTCTACACTTACATTTACTGTGTTTCAAGGATGTTATGGTTGTAATTGATTGAATCGCTTAGCCATAGCTTCTCTTTTCATGTGCAAGATTTCATGTATTGGGCATTTCTCAACTATGTTAATGACAGGAATGACCACTAATTATACCCTTAGAAAGATAGGTAAAGTGAGGCTTTCAAACATGATTTAACTTTTGACAAAGTGCCTTTGCAACCTCAGGAGCATCTATGTGTCTAGCACACTATCTATGCTACACATACTTTATTGCTGTACATTTTAATGGATCGTTCTTTAGAAATCCGAAGTTTAAATTGCAAATATATTTCCTTAAGCACTGATTTTATCAAGGAACCTCAGTGATGTTTTACGTCCTTTAATGCAAAGACAGCTTCATATATTCTTGTTAAAAACTTTTTACTGTATCAGAATAATTTAATGAATGCGTGCTTTATGTCCTAGCTTGCATTTTTCTGTAATTGTTGACTTGGAAACTTGACAAATGTCAGTTTAAAAGATTAATTAAGTAGAACTGACATCTTTTTTTTTGCAATTTGCACAGTAAAGCAAATTATCAAATGGTAAACCTTTTTTTTCCAGGTGCCTTTATAGACAATGGATTGAATTCATCCTTTCATTCTAAAAAAAGGGTTGTCAGTTTAGAAATCATTTGCTGCTACTAGGTAGCAGCTGGTAAGTTTATGCCAGCTCAGCTCTTTCAAGACTGCAGACTCTTGAGACTATTATAATCTTGTCACCCTATTGCGGTTATAATGGCTTTTCCACTGTGTCTTCCTGAACTCAGCATGCATGACAAGTCATTACCAGGGAATGAAAGCAATTGCTTCATTATATGTGTTGCAACAAATGCTGGAACAGCAACCCTGATGAAAATTCCCTGCATTGCTTGCTGTTATTTCTACAATTCTATTTTCAGGACACAATCTGTGATATGTTCTGGTCACTGTACACTCTCTATTATTTTTATTATTTTTGTCTGTTAGTCTATGGCTTAAGTTCTTAAAAACAAACCGAGTGTGATGCTACATTCGATTGCAAATTGCTCAATATTCCTCTTTATTATCATATAAGTTAAAGCCTTTTTTTAGTTTTACTATAGGGAGTTTAAGGAAGATAGTCTGAAGCTGAGGTTGGAAGGTTTTTAAAAGCCCAAGAGGCCGAATTATCATTGTGCGAGTGGACATGATTCGCTGTAGCGGATCATGTCCGCCGCATATCGATAAATGCCGACAGCATACGCTGTCATTGCATACGCTGTCATTGCACAAGCATTTCTAGCGAAATGCTTGTGCAATGCCGTCCCCTGCAGATTCTCGGCCAATCGGCCGTTAGCAGGGGGTGTCAATCATCCCTATCGAATATGATCGGGATGATTGCTATCCGCCACCTCAGTGGTGGCGCACTGTCAGGGTTTTTACCTGTTTTGTTTGCCATGTGCTGCTGGCAGCCATTTTACTTACCTCTCTTGCAGACTATGGTGCATTGTGGGGGTGCTGCTCATTTCCTGCACTTACTTTTATTGCCAGACTGGTGTGCATCATTCATGTGAGACAGGATGCAGTCTCAGAATTGTGATGTCATCACTTATTATTTAAAGGGTCTCTGTTCAGTATGCTTTGCCTTTGCGTTGTCTCAGACCTGTTTGTGAGAGCTCCTGTATATTACCTGGCTATCTGACGTCCCTCCTGGTTCCTGATCCCTGGCTTGTTCCTGACTCTGCTGTTTTCCTTGTTCCTGTTTCCGGCTCGTCTGACTACTTGCTTTGGTTCCTGACTCGGCTCGTCTGACTATTCGCTTTGGCTCCTGCTCGTCTGACTACCAGCTCTGTTTTTTTATTCCTGGCTTGTTATTTGACTTATGGACTTTTTATTATTTTTTGCTATTAATAAAGGTGTGATTATTTTTTGCACTTCTTGTCTCAGTCTGATTCTTGGCACCCTGACATGCACGAGTTAAGGAGTAGCGGTTTTATGACCACTGCTTCTTAACTCCTGTTTCCAGCGATCTTGAAACTACGGAAGTAGATTGCAGTATCTGCTGCTTGTTAAATCTACCCCCTAATATCTCATCCCCCAGACCACATACAGAGACATGAGACAGCTAATTTGACAGCCGTATTTTGCAATTGTGGGATTTCATGCTCCTTACAATGCTGGTGCCAGACTAAAAATGGTAATAACCTTCATCAGCACTGTGCTGTTTACCAAGAGGTAGAGGGGGCTCTTAAGCAGCCTTTATTACCCAAGGATACCCTTATCATTTCTGCGGGCCCTGGGCAAGACAAATTGTGGGCCCCCTTAGCCAAGAGCCCTTATTACCAGTCCCCACTATATGGCTCACCCTGTGCCAGCATCGAGAGTGCACCTTCTCATATCATCACCCCTAACATTGCCGGGGGCCCCCAAAGCATGGGGCCCTGGTCGAGTGCCCCTGTCACCCTGCCCAAATAGTAGGCCTGCTATAACATTCCCCATCTGTGCTAGAGGGGCAAGAGATTTACCTTTTTAAATGAAAGGGCACCTCCTAGTGTAGATATAACCAGAAGATTTCAACTAACCAGCCTAAATAAGATATACTCGCAAAGGAATAAGCACGTATGAATGCTAATCATCACATGCTAAGAAATTTCAGCATCTCAGCTCACTGTTTCCACATGTCAGCTCCCAAAATGTGTAAGTAGCTATTACCTCTGCTATAAATTTTTGCAAATAATCTGACTCCAAAAGAATATAAAAGCTTACACAATTTTAATAAAACATTTAAATGAATCAAAATACTTCATGAACAGCTTTCATAAAACATATAGTACTATGCGTTTCTCAGCGATATTCAGCCATTTCCTTTGGAAAAAAAAGGATTATTGGCAAAGATTCATAGCAGAAGTGATCACCACTTATATCTTTTGAGATCTGACACATGGGAATAGTGAGCTGAAACTATGGAAGTTCTCAGCATGCAATGATAACAGCAGTCATACCTGATTATTCCTTTGTGAGCATATCTTGTTTGGGCTGGTTAGTTGACACCTGTCTGGTTATTTCTACACTAGGGGGTGCCCTTTCTTTTTTTCTCTTTTTATGCTGCATTTTGATGTTTGAAAACCTTGGTAGAAGCAGACGATATTTTTGTCACTGAGAAGGATCAGGTCTTTGGATTAAAGATCAAGATTCTTCAATGTTTGGGGATCTTTAATATTGAACATTCATATGGACATCACACTTAAAGGGAGGGCAATAAGTGTGTGTGTGTATAAACTGATAATGTTATAGATTCTTATTAGAGGCTGAAGAGGCACCCTCTTTCTTTTGTTCTGTGTAGCAGAATTATTAGAATCTTTTTAAATGAAGAGTAATTTATCCCCTAGGATGCTAAAGATGGTGGTCTCCTGCTCTTTTGGAAAATATTGTTTTTAAATACAACAAAGAAAAAAAAATTGTTGTATGTTGTCTGTTTGAGCAACATAATAAGAAACAGTCGGCTAGATTACGAGTTTTGCGGTATGAGCGGTGCGGTGCTAACTTGCAAGTTATTGTCACCGCTCACTTACCTACAGCGCTGGTATTACAGGTTTACAAAAACCCGGCGTTAGCAGGCAAGAATTGAGCGTAGAGCAAAATTGAGCTCCATACTGCACTCCAATTCCAGCGCTGCGATAAGTTGCGGTAAGCTGGTTTTACGTGCTTGTGCTCGTGCATGATTTCCCCATAGACATCAATGGGGAGAGCCGGCTGAAATAAAGTCTAACACCTGCAATAAAGAAGCGTAAAGCTCCGTAACGCAGCCCCATTGATTCCTATGGAGAAACAAAATTGATGTTTACACCTAACACCCTAATATAAACTACATTATACTTATTAACCCCTAATCTGCCGCCCCCGACATCGCCAACACCTACATTATACTTATTAACCCCTAATCTGCTGCATCCAACACCGCCGACACTTACATAATGTTATTAACCCCTAATCTCCGACCCCCAATGTCGCCGCAACCTACCTACACTTATTAACCCCTAATGTGTCGGCCCCAACGTCGCCGCTACTATACTAAATTTATTAACCCCTAAGTCTAACCCTAACACCCACTAACTTTAATGTAATTAAAATAAATCTAAATAAAAACTACTATTAATAACTAAATTATTCCTATTTAAAACTAAATACTTACCTATAAAATAAACCCTAAGCTAGCTACAATATAACTAATAGTTACATTGTAGCTATCTTAGGTTTTATTTTTATTTCACAGGCACGTTTGTATTTATTTTAACTAGGTAGAATTGTTAGTAAATAGTTATTAACTATTTACTAACTACCTAGCTAAAATAAATACAAATGTACCTGTAAAATAAAACCTAACCTGAGTTACACTAACACCTAACCTTACACTACAATTAAATAAATTACATAAATTAAATACAATTAACTAAATTACAAAAAAACAAACACTAAATTACACAAAATAAAAAAAGAAATTATCAGATATTTAAAATAATTACACCTAATCTAATAGCCCTATCAAAATAAAAAAAGCCAAAGAAACCCTAGCCTAAACTAAACTAAACTACAAATAGCCCGTAAAAGGGCCTTTTGCGGGGCATTGCCCCAAAGAAATCAGCTCTTTTACCTGTAAAAAAATAATACAAGCAACCCCCAACAGTAAAACCCACCACCCACACAACCAACCCCCCAAATAGAATCCTAACTAAGAAACCTAAGCTCCCCATTGCTCTTAAAAGGGCATTTGGATGGGCATTGCCCTTAAAAGGGCATTTAGCTCTTTTTCCGCCCAAACCCTAATCTTAAAATAAAACCCACCCTATAAACCCTTAAAAAAGCCTAACACTAACCCCCGAAGATCCACTTACAGTTTTTGAAGACTCGACATCCATCCTCAACGAAGCCGGAAGAAGTCCTCAACGAAGCGGTAGAAGTCTTCATCCAACCGGGCAGAAGTCTTCATCCAACCAGGCAGAAGTTTTCATCCAGACGGCATCTTCTATCTTCATCCATCCGGCGCGGAGTGGGTCCATCTTCAAGACATCCGGCGTGGAGCATCCTCTTCAATCGACGTCTTCTTGAACAATGATTTCTCCTTTAAATCCAAGATGGCATCCTTTGAATTCCGATTGGTGGATAGAATTCTATCAGCCAATCGGAATTAAAGGTGAAAAAATCCTATTGGCTGATTCAATCAGCCAATAGGATTGAGCTTCAATCCTATTGGCTGATCCAATCAGCCAATAGGATTGAGCTTGCATTCTATTGGCTGATTGGAAATTTACCTGTAAAATAAAACCTAACCTGTCTTACACTAACACCTAACCTAACACTACAATTAAATAGATTACATAAATTAAATACAATTAACTAAATTACAAAAAAACCCCACTAAATTACACAAAATAAAAAAAGAAATTATCAGATATTTAAACTAATTACACCTAATCTAATAGCCCTATCAAAATAAAAAAGCCCACCCAAAATGAAAAAAACCCTAGCCTACAATAAACTACCAATGGCCCTTAAAAGCGCCTTTTGCCGGGCATTGCCCCAAAGAAATTAGCTCTTTCACCTGTAAAAAAAAAATACAATCACCCCCCAACAGTAACATTTAGCTCTTTTACCTGCCCAGACCCTACTCTAAAAATAAAACCCACCCAAAAAAACCTTAAATAAACCTAACACTAACCCCCGACGATCCACTTACAGTTTTTGAAGTTCCGCTTGAAGGATCCATCCAGCCAGCAAGAAGTCTTCATCCGGGCAGCCTCTTCCATCTTCATCCATCCAGTGAAGCCTTCATTCATGCGGCCTCTTCTATCTTCATCCATCCGGCGCGAATCGGTCCATCCTGAAGACATCCGGTGCGGAGCTCTTCTTCAATACAGTCGCTGCCGTAAACTGGAACTTGAATGCAAGTGACGTCATCCAAGATGGTGTCCCTTGCATTCCTTTTGGCTGAAAGGTTCCAATCAGCCAATAGGATTAGAGCTGCTAAAATCCTATGGGCTGTTCCAGTCAGCCAATAGGATGAGAGCTCAATCCTATTGACTGATTGGAACAGCCAATAGGATTGAGCTCTCATCCTATTGGCTGATTGGAACCTTTCAGCCAATAGGAATGCAAGGGACACCATCTTGGATGACGTCACTTGCATTCAAGTTCCAGTTTACAGTCGGCGACCATATTGAAGAGGAGCTCCACACCGGATGTCTTCAGGATGGACCCGCTCCGCGCGGGATGGGTGAAGATAGAAGAGGCCGCCTGGATGAAGACATCTTGCCACCCGGATGAAGACTTCTTGCCGGCTGGATGGATCCTTCAAGCGGAACTTCAAAAACTGTAAGTTAATCATCGGGGGTTAGTGTTAGGTTTATTTAAGGGTATTTTGGGTGGGTTGTATTTTTAGAGTAGGGTCTGGGCAGGTAAAAGTGTTAAATGCCCTTTTAAGGGCAATGCCCATACAAATGCCCTTTTCAGGGCAATGGGGAGCTTAGGTTTTTTAGATAGGCTTTTTATTTGGGGGGTTGGATGGTTGGGTGGTGGGTTTTACTGTTGGTAAGTGTTTGTATTTTTTTTTACAGGTGAAAGAGCTGATTTCTTTGGGGCAATGCCCCGCAAAAGGCCCTTTTAAGGGCCCTTGGTAGCTTATTGTATGCTGGTGCGTTTTTATTTGGGGGGGCTTTTAATTTTGATAGGGCTATTAGATTAGGAGCAATTATTTTTTATTTTTGATATTGTGTTGTTGTTTTTGTAATTTAGTGTTTTTTATTTATTGCAACTTAGTGTTTATTTTTTTTTAGTAATTTAGTAATTTTTAAGAGTAGATTTAAATAATTTGAGTAGGGTTAGGGTTTTTAATATGTAATACAGTTAATTTAATTGGTAGTTTAATGTAATTGTAGTATAATAGTTAGGGTAGGTTAATTAATAGTTTAGAATTAGTTTCTTTTAATTCTACAGGTAAGTTTAAATTTATTTTAAGATAGGGATGTTGTAATTTTAATGTAAAGTTAGCGGGTTGTTAGGTTTAGGGTTAATATCTTAATTTAGTTTATGACGATGTGGGGGGCTGGCAGTTTAGGGGTTAATAGGTTTAGTTAATGGTAGTGATGTGGGAGGCCAGAGGTTTAGGGGTTAATACATTTATTTTGTTGCGGCGGGGTCCAGGAGCGGCGGAATAGGGGTTAATAACATTATGTAGGTGGTGGCGATGTCGGGGTGGCAGATTAGGGGTTTTTAGACTCTGGGCTTATGTTAGGGTGTTAGGTGTAAACGTAACTGGTTTTCTACCATAGAAATCAATGGGATACCTGGCAGCATCAAACATAAGCTTTCGCTGCTTTCAGACTCCCATTGATTTCTATGGCATCCGCGGCCTCCAGTGTGGCGGATTGAAAACCAGGTACGCTGGGCCGGAATAGCCGCGAGCGTACCTATTAACTATTTTATAACTTTTAAAAAGTGTCAAATAGTGTTGAATGTGTATTCGGAACATCTGTAATGACGTAAGCATCGATCTGTGTCGGATTGAGACCGGCGGATCATATGTTACGTCACAGATTTCAACTTTTGCCGGTCTATAGGCTTTGATAACTAGGTCGGATCAAGCTTGCCACAATTACGCTGTGGAATTCCAGCATATTTGCAGTTGAAAGCTTGATAAATATCCCCCTATGCTCCAATCCAGAAAGGTTGAGTATATGTTTTTTCTCCAATAAATAATTTTCATTTTTGATAAGTGGTGCTGTTTGTGTTTTTTGAATATTGGAATATAATCAGGGCCGGATTAACATATTGGAGCTGCAGCTCTAGGTCCATGCTCCTAAATAGGCCCATGACAGGTGCGGTATTAAATATATATTATTTTCATTGAGAACTTTTTTTTTAATGTGAAAGTCACTAAGGTTGCTTAATGGCAGGGGACGAGGACGCAATGACTAAAACCTGTCACTAAGGAGTACAGGCTTGGAGAAAACAGGCATCCAGCCCCAAGGTTTCTGGAACCAAAATGTAGCTTCTCAGACACCACTGAACATATACATATACTGTCACTGATGCTGTCAAGTTCAGACATTTTCCTCCATCATCTCACTGTCCGTACACACGTTGCTGTCAGCCTGCTATAGTAGAAGCAGAGAACCAAGGGGAACAGGGGCTTCAATAATTAACATTAATTTATTGTCAAAAGACTTCTGTTAATTCGATGTGTGCTTCTGTCCAGGGCAGGGCAAGAATGCTCTCAGCCTCCAACCCTGTAGTTTAAAGGACACATTTTTAACCATTTTGCTGCTAGAGGTGATGGGCTGTTAGCAACATTTGTTTTACTGATATAATTGTAAAATAATATGTGTGTCTCTTAAAGGGGGAGCCATGTGTAAAAGGGCAAACAGCTATCAGAGTCAGATATGTTGTATTGTTGATTTATCTCCAAAAGTATTGCAGTGTATATCACAGGTAGCAGATCTAGGAAAACATTTTAAAAGAACCTTTGGCAAGCTCTAAATTCCAAAATATATCTGAAGCATATTTAAACTATCTGCAGGCACTGGAAGCACAGAATACCCCTCAAATACCTCCACTAGCAACATGATAAAATAGCAAATTGAATTATGTATCTATAGGGTTTGCCTGCAGCCATTTGAACTGTATTTCCATTCTTTGTCAGCATCCTGAAATCTTTTGTACTGTTTATACAACGCCTGAGCCTGCATCCATCTGAAATATAAACTTTTTTTAGGTAAGAGATTATGTTTGTATTATTTAGAGGTTTATAAGTATATTCAGATAGTGTGTTATTCTTTAAACAAATGTATTATACAAGTGTATAAGAATGTATTAATATTTGTCACATTCCAAAGCTAATTAAAAAGTGACAGAAATATATATCAGGCTATTTACACTTAGGAATATTTTTCAACCTTTTTTTATAACACTTCTAATTGACAGACAGTCCCTCTCAGTCACATACCCTCAGCAGATTCTGTTAGCCACATAAATACATCAGACTTCTGGATTTACAGCTATTCTGCAAGCTACACACCCATATCAGACCCCTGGCTCTGCAGCACATTTATCAGCCATAAACTCATATAAGATGCATAACTCGGCAGCCCCTACATGAGCCCTAAATCTACATAAGACAACTGAGCACGAAGCTCCACACATTACAATCCCAGCTGCCTACTCTTTCATCTAAACACTCTTATCAGACCCAGGCTCTGCAGCTACTGTTTCAGGGATGCATCTACATCAGAGCTCTTTGTCAGTCACAAACGTGTATCAGATTCTCATACCTGCAGCTCTTATATCTGCATTATAATCACATTAATGAAGCCCCTTACTTTAAAATTCCACCTGCCTATTGCAGTCTGTTCATGTTTCTCCAAGCAAGGTGTGCTGTCTCTTAAGAACTATGAGCAGGACCTTTCTTGGGCTTGGATGCATGATCCTTGAAAGTCAGGCAAATATTTGGCAGGAAGAGTTGTGTCTTCTGGTTCCTGATCTTCAGCAGTGTTTTTGACTGTGCTCCTGTTTTCAGATTTGGATCCTGTTTAATCCTGTCTGTGTCTAACCTCTGGCTAATTTAATTATTCTTCTGGACTTTTATATGGTTTATATTCCTCTTGATCCTGTTCAGACCTCTAGTTAAATCACTTCACTTCTGGATTGACCTTCTTCTATTAATACAAAGTTTTCGAAGTAGCAATTTGTTATGGTCCAGAACTGTTGTATAGTATGCTATGTATTAAAATCTCAGGTGATATTTGACTGTACTTTATTTAGGTAAAAGAGCTGATTGTGTTAGGGCAATGCCCTACAAAAAGCCCTTTTAAGGGCTATTGGTAGTTTAGTGTTAGATTACGGGGTTTCTAGGGATGGGCGAATGTTTTGCAACATTCGAAAAACGGCACAAATTTTAACACATTCGTTTGTTCGAATTGAATTTCGAATGTATAAATAACATTCTAACATTCTATTTTCGAATGTTCGGCTTCGAATTTTATGATTACATTCGAAAATATTATTTTCGAAAAATTCGAATTTAGATTGTAATAGTATTTCTAATGCTTTTTCTTTAAATGTAATATTCGAATTATGCAATATTCGAATTCGAAAAATTGGAATTTATATGTTTGTAATAGTATTTCTAATGCTTTCTTTAAATGTAATATTCGAATTATTCAATATTCTATATAGAAACATTCGAAATGATATATTTGTATTTATTATGTATCAATTTACTAGATTCCCGCCCTACCACATGAACTATTGAACTTCTGAATAGTATTTGTTAAATAGAATGTTAAATTAGAAATTTTGAATGTGGACATTCGATATAATCATAAACATTCGAATTCGAAAGTGACATTCGAAAACTGTAAATAACATTCGATTATAGAATTTTTAAGAATATTCGTTCTTATCAACATTCGGATTTATAATTCGAATTTCGGTAATAACATTCGTTCTACATTCGAAATTCGAAAATTTACACATTCGCCCATCCCTAGTGTTTTCATTATGGGGGGGGGGGGGTTATTTTTTATAGGGGTATTAGTTTAGGTTAAAAAAATATATTTTGGATAATTACATTTATTTTTTTCTGTAATTTTAGATTTTTTTTATTTTTTTCAATTTTACCTCACTTTAAAAAAATAGACTGCCCTCTGTGCAGGCTTATCAACTAGTATGTAATAAAAGCATATATTTTTTAATTATGCATAAAAAGGGCAGCACAAACATATTAGCTCTATTATGAAGTAACAAAGTTGTCCAAATTTATTTCTTATTGCTTGAGCGATAATCTAGTGTGTGCTAACATCTGCATGTCAGATAGAATGAGTGCACTAAGCCTTCACATATTAGACTTCTATAGGGGCATACAGTAAAGTTCATCTTGGATATTGCTTGAGCACTAAGCCAATGGTGATAAAGTAGTGGAGTTTTTTATATAGTTCTGTGCAATACTATTGATAGCAATGGTTTACTTCAGGTTTTAAAAAGCACTAACATTAACATCAGCATTTAGATTGCGCTCAGTCTCAACACTTTACTCCCCTCTTGTACTACGAGTGTAACAAGCTCACTGCTCTATCCAATAAAAGTATAGGGCACTCTAAAAAAGGTTTAGCCACACTAAAATACTTTAATTAAAATATTTAACCACCCACTTATACACAGAACCACCCAGCCAAGCAGGAAGGTATAGCCTGGACAGTATGTGTATGGGGATCTTAGTTGTCAGGGGTTATGTGCCACACATATACAGATCAAATACACTTCAGGTTAACCATACATGGTTAATTATAACTCATAGATATCTTAGTCCTTTTAAGTGTTTTCTGGTTAACAGCGGTAGCTGTAGAACCCTCCTATTGCCTTACGTGTGGAAAACAATCGCTCTTATGCATGTTGTACAGCATATAGCTGTTTTCTACATGCATTTTCCAATGTTACAGCACGTATGTGTGAATTTAGGTACAGTTCCTTGTCTCCTCAGGATCCAGGAATGTAGCTTTGTATTCGGCTGTAATACTCACGCCTTGTCAGTCATAAGGTCTTCTTATACCTCAATGTCCTCATACACAGGCATCAAGTGCGACTCTGGAGCTGCGATAACTTGCCTGAGGTCTGCCGGCTTTAAACACCTAGTGGAGAGCTGGTTACCATTAACCTCGGCAAGTTCTGTAACATATGCCAACAGATGCCAGGAAGGGAGCTTTGTATTCGGCTGTAATACTCATGCCTTGTCGGTCCTCTTATACCTCAATGTCCTCATACACAGGCATCAAGTGCGACTCTGGAGCTGCGATAACTTGCCCGAGGTCCGCTGAGTATAAACACCAAGTGGAGAGCCGGTTCCCGTTACCCTTGGCAAGTCCTGTAACAGACGGAAATGTCTCAAACTCCAGCAGATAGATTCACTCGAGATCAGACACCCTCACGTGATTCGGTCAGCAAATTCTGACACGCGTTTCACCCCATGTCATCTGGCAACAACAGGGCTTCCTCAGGGCTCAATCTGAACACTTTACTCACCACTTGTAATACGAGTGTAATAAGCTCATTGCTCTATCCAATAAAAGTATAGGGTACTCTAAAAAAGGTTTAGCCACATTAAAATAGTTTAATTAAAATGTTTAACCACCCATTTGTAATATAATATTGCATGTTATTCATTGCACAAGGTCACACAAAAGAATAAGCACCATGAGATATTGATTGTGCTCCACTTGGGGAATATTCAATTTTGCCTAGGCCTAACACCCCCCCCCCCCATATTCTGGGTAAGAAGCAAAGCACTGGGTAGTGCATACTTTCTATAACGGATTGCATAAACACCAGCCTGGGGTATTGATAAGCTATGATATTTAAACCCAATCATTGCGACATATACTGATGTTGTACTGATGTTGCATTGAGTGACTTGTGCTTGTGTATGGAGGTGCTTCTACTCTTGATAATGTGGCATCTAACCTCCATTTCTTGTACTGTGGAAGAAGTCGCCCCAGAGTTTATCCATGTTGCTTGCAGCCTACGGTGGAGATACCTCCATAGGATCTTCATTTAATGGCTGGTTTGGTTACTGATATCTCATGGGCACTCTGGAGGGTGTGAGGGACTGGGGAACTAGCAGATCATCACTGCTAGATGTGCAATCAATACTCAGAAAGCTATGGCCCTTGAGTTTAAAGGAATAGTCTAGTCCAAATTAATCTTTCATTATTCAGATAGAGCAGGTAATTTACTCCTATTATCAATTTTTCTTTGTTCTCTTGGTATCTTTATTTGAATGTAAGCTTAGGAGCCGCAACATTTTTTGGCTCAGCACCGGAGTAGCGCTTGCTGATTGGTGGCTACATTTAGACACCAATCAGAAAGTGCTACCCAGGTTCTGAACTCAAAATGGGCCCGGCTCCTATGCTTACATTCTTGCTTTTTCAAATAAAGATATCAAGATAACGAATAAAAATTGATACTAGAGCATGCAATTTTAAGCAACTTTCTAATTTACCCCTATCTAAATCATGAGAGTTTAATTTGGACTAGACTATTCATTTAAGGGTTTACTTATATACTGAGTAGCACTGCTACTGTGTTTATTATTCATATACTTATGTGTTTTATTTGACCATAGGTACTGTGTGATAGACATACATCTGCTATAACTTTAGCTGAATCCCCAAATGTACTTATTTTAAGTTGTTAGATCATATACAGTGAAGGAATGGAGGCTCATTGATCCAGCTAACACTGATCACCTAACATTTTCCTGTATGCATTTGTATATTAATACATAAGCTATTAAGGCTACATCACCAGAGCAAGGGGTCATGATCTCAAGCTGAAGGGCAGTAGGTTCAGGTGTAATTTTCACAGAAAGGGGGCAAGGACAAACACTGTGGTCTAGATTACAATTGTGAAAAACACTGCTAGAGTTAATTTTTTTTTTTTGCACCACTCCTATTGCATTCATATTACAAGTTCTTAAAAAAACGTATTTTGCGCAAGCGGTAACCCGAATAGCTGTAAAATCCTAACAACTTTTCACTTGTGCTTGCATGTATTCCCCCATAGAAATCTACGGAGAAAAAAACCACCCGAGATTGTGCAAAACACGATCGCATTACGATCGCATTACCCGTAGAAGTCAATGGACAGAAAAAAATTGTTGGAAAAAGAAAAACATTGCAAAAACTACATAGCGTATTTGCATTAGCAAATGTGAAATATTTACAGTAAATACATAGTTAAAATCTTTATTAAATATGAATATTGCATATATATGTTTTATCTTGTTTTCATATACTTAATGGCAAAGGGCTCTAATGCACATATATATATATATATATATATATATATATATATCTGTATAAGCATACATGTATATTAATGTTTTTATATGTGTATATATAACCGTAAATACATATATAAATACATTAATATATATGTACACATATATAGACATATCTATATAGATCCAAATACATATTTAGCAATGTATCTGTATGTACTTTGGCATCTTTTTTTTTAACACCCGAGATCTCATGTCTTTATGCCCTTAGAACTTTTTTGTGCAATATTTTCTTTAACAAATGTTTATTAGTCAGTGTTCATATGAGTGTACTTTGTAATGTATTTTTGATGTGTTTTGTACAACTTTTTTGCTTTGGAAACAGTTAACCACAGGTCTGAGATTGTGGTAAGGATTAAGCGTAAATGGCAACTGCACCAGCGCAATCGTGATTTTGCTCAACTTGTAATTACAGCGCAATTAAAAAGGCTTGCGAAAAGACGATATCGCTTGTGCAAAACAGTTTGCGCCTCACTTGTAATCTAGCCCTGTGAGGGTCTTCAATAATTCCTGGGGTAAGCATGAGGCTATCCTATTAACTAAATATGCTTCCACTTTTCTGCTATTAAAATATTTCGGCTAGATTTAGAGTTTTGTCGGTAAAGACCTGCGTAGCTAACGCTGCTTTTTTCCCAACGCACCCTTCCAACAACGCTGGTATTTAGAGTTGTCTGAGGCGCTGCATTAGGCTCAAAAAAGGGTTCGTTGAGTCTAATGTAGCTGCACTTCAACTATCAATACCAGCGTTGCTTACGGTAGCGGTAAGCTGGAAAAACGTGCTCGTGCATGATATCCCCATAGGAAACAATGGGGCATTTTGGGCTGAAAAAAACCTAACACCTGCAAAAAAGCAGCGTTCAGCTCCTAACGCAGCCCCATTGTTTCCTATGGGGAAACACTCTCTAAGTCTGCACCTAACACCCTAACATGTACCCTGTGTCTAAACACCCCTAACCTTACACTTATTAACCCCTAATCTGCTGCCCCCGCTATCGCTGACACCTGCATTTTATTATTAACCCTTAATCTGCCGCTCCGGACACCGCTGGATCAGCCAATCGTATTGAACTTGCATTCTATTGGCTGATCGGAACAGCCAATAGAATGCGAGTTCAATACGATTGGCTGATTGGATCAGCCAATCTGATTGAACTTCAATCTGATTGGCTGATTGCATCAGCCAATCAGATTTTTTCTACCTTAAAATTCCGATTGGCTGATAGAATTCTATCAGCCAATCAGAATTGAAGGGACGCCATCTTTGATGACGTCCCTTAAAGGAACCTTCATTCGTCGGGAAGTCGTCGGTTGAAGAGGATGGCTCTGCATCGTCTCCGTTGAAGATGGCTCCGCTCCGGATGGATGAAGATTGAAGACGCCGCCTGGATGAACACTTCTACCGGATAGAGGACCTCTTCTTTGCTGCTTGGATGAAGACTTCTACCGGATCAAGGACCTCCTCTGTGCACCTTGGATGAAGAATTCGGCTCTGCTGGGTGAAGATGACTCAAGGTAGGGAGATCTTCAGGGGGTTAGCGATTTTTTAAGGGGGGTTTGGGTGGGTTAGAGTAGGGGTATGTGGGTGGTGGGTTGTAATGTTATGGGGGGTATTGTATTTTTATTTTCAGGTAAAAGAGCTGATTACTTTGGGGCAATGCCCCGCAAAAAGCCCTTTTAAGGGCTGGTAAAAGAGCTGATTACTTTGGTAGTTTAGAATAGGGTAGGGATTTTTTTATTTTGGGGGGCCTTTTTATTTTATTAGGGGGCTTAGATTAGGTGTAATTAGTTTAAACTTCTTGTAATTCTTTTTTATTTTTTGTAATTTAGTGGGGGGGGTTGTATTATAGAATAGTTTATTTTATTGTATTTTATTTTAGGTAATTTATTTAATTAATTTATTGATTAGTGTTAGGTGTATTTGTAACTTAGGTTAGGATTTATTTTACAGGTAATTTTGTACTTATTTTAACTAGGTAGCTATTAAATAGTTATTAACTATTTAATAGCTATTGTACCTAGTTAAAATAAATACAGAGTTGATTGTAAAATAAATATAAATCCTAAAATAGCTACAATGTAGTTATTAGTTATATTGTAGCTATATTAGGGTTTATTTTATAGGTAAGTATTTAGTTTTAAATAGGATTAATTTAGTTAATTTTAGGAATATTTTTTCGTTTCATTTAAATTATATTTATGTTAGAGGGGTGTTAGGGTTAGGGTTAGACTTAGGTTTAGGGGTTAATAACTTTATTATAATAGTGGCGACGGTGCGGGCGGGAGATTAGGGGTTAATAATTGTAGGTAGGTAGCGGCGATGTTAGGGAGGGCAGATTAGGGGTTAATACTATTTATTCTAGTGTTTGTGAGGCGAGAGTATGGAGGTTTAGGGGTTAATACATTTATTATAGTGGCGGCGATGTCCGGTCAGCAGATTAGGGTTTAATAATTGTAGTTAGGTAGCGGCGACGTTGGGGGGGCAGATTAGGGGTTAATAAATATAATATAGGGGTCGGCGATGTTAGGGGCAGCAGATTAGGGGTTCATAGGGATACTGTAGGTGGCGGCAGGTGTCCGGTCGGCAGATTAGGGGTTAAAACATTTTATTATAGTGGCGGCAATGTGGGGGGGCCTCGGTTTAGGGGTACATAGGTAGTTTATGGGTATTAGTGTACTTTGTAGCATAGTAGTTAAGAGCTTTATATTCCCGCGTTAGCTAATAAAGCTCTTAACTACTGACTTTTTTTGGTAGTAGGAGTCTTGTCGGTAGAGGCTCTACCGCTCACTTCTCCCAAGACTCCAAATGCCAGCGTTAGGCAGATCCCATTGAAAATATAGGATACGCAATTGGCGTAAGGGGATCTGCGGTAGCCTGCAATCGCGGTAGGGAAGTGAGCGTTAGACCCTTTCCTGCCTGACTCTAAATACCAGCGGGTGGCCAAAAGCAGCGTTAGGACCCCTTAACGCTGCTTTGACGGCTAACGCCAAACTCTAAATCTAGGTGTATGTTTCTATCATAAAATGTATGGTGTCTAATTGTAGCTTTTTAGCCTGCAAAAAATACCTACTTACAGCTCCTAGGGCGCCATGTACTAAGGCGTCAAATTTTTCACACAGACCGTATCGAATTAACCCGCCAGCATTCGCACCATGCGGATAGAACTTCGTTACATGACTATTATTATTACTATTGTGTCTCGAAGACAATCGGATTTTTGATAACTTTGAAGCTTCGTTCGGCGAGAAAGAGCAAAGTTACGAAGCAGTCTGATACCTAATTGGTTTAGTTCTTCACCCACATGACCATCTAGGTGTCATAATCGTCAGACAAGCGGCAACGTCTGGCTGCTGACATGTATAAGAATGTGCATTTTCCCAGAAATCTTAGAATATTGTTTATTTACTTTTCGGTATTCACTTTGAGAAGATGGCTTGCTCCGGAGATTCAGCTACTTCTAAGAAGACTTGCAACCCTAATTTCTCTCATCAACAGAATGTTGTACTTGTTGATCTAGTACTCGAATATTATGACAATATTTATGGTAGTCGAGTCAAGCAAACCCCCGGTGCTCGTAAGAAGTTTATTTGGGAAAAAATTAGTGACGCTGTGAGTGCTCAAGGACCAACTAAAAAAGATATTGACTCCTGCAAAAAAAGGTTCAACGATATAAAGCGTCAAACTAAAGCCAAAATTGCCAAAGAAAAGCAATATGCACGAGGTACTGGAGGCGGACAACATTATGTCGCAGATTTGACTGACTTTGAAAGAAAAGTTTTAGAGAGGCTTGGCACGGAGGTCATTGAGGGCATAACCGATGATTGTGATAGCGATATTTGAGGTAATTATAAATTAATCTCCAAATTAATATTTATATTGTTTAATTGTCTGCACCAAAAATGTGTCTCTTACATTAATGTATTCTAAAATTGTATTCTGTAACAGAATCATGATTGAGAGATTTTTGGTTTACTGTCCCTTTAAAATTGATTTAGTAATTTGATTACTTCTCTCTGTATCTATTTCTTTAAAGTTCCAGTGAACCAAAAATTATGCATTCATGATTCATAAAGAGAGCATGAAAAACATTTTCAAGTTTCTAATATACTCCATTTTTTTTTCTATTGCTTAATTTATTTTAAAAAATAAGGCCTACATGGAACATGGAAATCACTTTTTTTGAAGTTAAATGAAACCCAAATGTTTGATTTAGAAAGAGCATGCAATTCTAATCAACTGTATAATTTACTTTTATTATCTAATTAGCTTTATTTTCTTTATATTCTTTGTTGAAAAACATATATTGATATGCTCAGTAGCTGCTGATTGTTGGCTTCACATAGATGTCCCTTGTCATTGGCTCACCCATGTCCATTGCTATTTCTTCAACAAAGGATATCTAAAAAATTAAGCGAATTAGATAATAGAAGTAAATTGGAATATTTTTTTTAATTGTATTCTCTATTGGAATCATGAAAGAAAGATGGGTTTAGTGACCCTTTACTTTGAAATAAAGATACAAAATGAAGGTAGAAAATTTAATAATAGGAGTACATTTTACATTTAATTAGCATTGCAAAAATTGCACCTAAAGTTTTAATTTTATTTAATGTATTAATTGAAATCTGTATTTACTATTTCATAGGTGGTTCTGTTCGAGCATCGACCTCTGCATCTGTCATACCCCATCTACCTCTTCATCACAGCTACCACGTCCCTCAACATCACAGCATTTGAATATAAGACAACAACCACAACATGGGCAATATATACGCTCAACAACCAATACCAGCCACAGCCTATCATCTGCAGATACTATTCCAGATGTAAGGAGCAGTACACCAGATACAGCTGTTGGAAGAAGCTCTGGTATGTATCTTTAAACCACTTATATATACACCTTTAAATCTTTTAATATAAATTAGATATTAATCTTTAATTCTTATTTTTACAGCAGATGTTGGACGTCTCTTCAGAGCCATGGTGACCGATTCTGCACCACTTTTCGATGGTAAGTTACTTTTGTAAAGTAAATATAGGATGACAAGACAAATAATTTTGCTACAAACTAACTCTAAAATTTAAAACTTTGATTGATATTCAAACTGTGAGACTGTGAGATGGATGGATTTTATATGCAAACATTTTTACCATGTAAAATCACAGTTATTTATTAGGAATGCCTTTAATCTTATTGTTTAAATCCAACATAGTAACATAGTAACATAGTAGATAAGGTTGAAAAAAGACTGAAGTCCATCGAGTTCAACCTATACAAATCTAAAATACTTACAAAAAGCTCCAGTTAAGCTTAAATAACCCCATTAAAATGTGACCCATTTAATACTAGCAATCATATCCATGAATTTTGTTTATATACAGAAATTTATCCAGACTATTTTTAAATGAATCTATGGTATTGGCATTCACTACCTCCTTTGGTAATGAGTTCCACAATTTTATTGCTCTTACAGTGAAAAAACGTTTCCGTTGCAGGAGTTTAAATCTCCTTTCCTCCAACCTTAAATTATGACCTTTTGTCAGAAACAATTTTCTTGGAATAAAAAGAGCTTCTGCCATCTCTGTATATGGGCCTTGAATATATTTATATAAAGTAATCATGTCACCTCTCAAGCGCCTTTTTTCTAAAGAGAACAGACCCAGTTTGGCTAGCCTCTCCTCATTGGTTAATTTCTCCAATCCCCTTATTAGCTTTGTGGCCCTTCTCTGAACTTTTTCTAGTTCTGCAATATCTTTTTTAGCAATCGGTCCCCAGAAATGCACTCCAAACTCAAGGTGAGGTCTTACCAGGGCTTTATATAATGACAGAATTATGCTTTCCTCCCTTGAATCAATGCCTCTTTTAATACATGCTAGTATCTTATTAGCCTTTGAAGCCGCTGCCCTGCATTGTGCACTCATCTTTAGCTTGTTATCTATTACTACTCCCAAATCCCTTTCCTCCTGTGTTTGGCTAAGTCTTGTCCCATTTAAAAAATATGTAGCCTGCTTATTTTTACTTCCAAAATGTAGAATCTTACATTTTTCCGTATTAAATCTCATTTTCCATTCACTTGCCCATAGTTCTAATTTTAGTAAATCCCTTTGTAAAGAGAGTTCGTCCTGCTCTGACCTAATGACCTTACTTAACTTAGTATCATCTGCAAAAATAGAGATGTCGCTATTTAATCCTTGCTCCAAGTCATTTATAAAAATATTAAAAAGAACAGGGCCCAGTACTGATCCCTGGGGGACGCCACTGATTACCTTTGTCCAATCTGAGTATGATCCATTTACTACTACTCGTTGCTCCCTATCTTTTATCCAGTTATTTATCCATGAGCTAACATTTTCAGCTATTCCCAGTCCCTTAATTTTGTGCATTAATCTCTCATGTGGCACTGTATCAAATGCCTTTGCAAAATCTAAGTATATCACATCAACTGATTCCCCTTTATCTATATTTTTACTTACTTCCTCGTAGAATCTAATTAGATTAGTTTGACATGATCTATTTCTCCTAAAGCCATGCTGATTAGAACTCATAATCTTGTTTACACAAATATGCTCATCAATATAATCCCTTATAATCCCTTCAAATATCTTCCCCACTATTGATGTCAGACTAACTGGTCTATAGCTTCCTGGATCATCCCTGCTTCCCTTTTTGAAGAGTGGCACCACATCAGCTTTACGCCAATCCTGGGGTACCATGCCTGAGGATAATGAGTCTTGAAAAATTAAGGGTAAAGGTTTGTCTATAACAGTGCTAAGTTCACTTAACACCCTTGGGTGTATTCCATCTGGGCCTGGAGTTTTATTTACCTTAATATTTTTTAGTTTTTTCCTGATATCCTCTAAACAAAACCCAGTTAGTGGTATGGACTGGCATGTTCTATTCTGTTCCAAAGTATCATTCAATGGTTCCTCTCTTGTGTATACTGAAGAAAAAAACTGGTTTAGAACCTCAGCCTTCTCCCTGTCATTATTTATCATGCTACCCTCCACACATTTTAATGTACCTATATTATCCTTCTTAGATTTTTTGCTATTTATGTACTTAAAGAACCTTTTAGGGTTAGACTTAGAATCCTTGGCAATTAATTTTTCATTTTCAATTTTGGCTAATGTGATTGCTTTTTTGCATGCTTTGTTACATTCCTTATAAATATTGTATGCTGAGTCTGTACTATTTTCTTTTAATAATTTAAATGCCCTACGTTTTTTCCTAATTTCTCTTAACACATTTTTATTTAGCCATAACGGCTTAGTTTTTTTATTTTTATTTTTATAACCATATGGTATGTATTGATATGTATATTTATTTAACAAATTTTTAAATATTATCCATTTATCCTCTGTATTTTTATTAGAAAATACATTGTCCCAATTTATATTATTTAATGATTTCCTTAAATCGTTGAATTTTGCTTTCTTGAAATTAAAAGTCTTAGTTAAGCCTTTAAAACACTGCATATGAAAAGAGATTTCAAATGTGACCATGTTATGATCACTGTTACCCAAATGTTCTTTAACTTCTATGTTTGATATTATATCTGTATTGTTTGATAGCACTAAATCCAATATAGCTTTACTCCTAGTTGGCTCCTCTATTAATTGTGACAAGAAGTTATCCCTGAGAACATTTAAAAATATATCCCCCTTAGCTGAATTACTAGTTTCATTGGCCCAGTTTATATCAGGGTAGTTAAAATCTCCCATAATTACAGCACTGTTATTAGCAGCCTTACCTATTTGTATAAGTAGTTGAGTTTCCTCCGGGTCACTAATGTTGGGAGGCTTGTAGCATGTTCCTAGTAATATTTTTTTAGGATTTTTCCCCCCACTCTTTATTTCAACCCACAGGGTCTCTACATTGTCACTTGTATCATAAATATCTTCCCTTATTGTAGGTTTAAGGTCAGGTTTAATATACATGCAAATTCCTCCACCCCTTTTATTATTCCTGTCCCTCCTAAATAATGTATACCCCTCTAAGTTAACTGCCCAGTCATGTGAATCATCCCACCAAGTTTCAGTTATACTGATAACATCATAGTCCTCTTCTGCAACTAATAGCGTCAGCTCCCCCATTTTACCTGTCATGCTTCTTGCATTTGTTGTCATACATTTAATTTTCATGTGCTTTCTGCTGCTACTTGGTGTACTTTCCTCTATACTTTCTAATGTGACATTTCTTAAGTCATCCCTTCCTTGAGATATTAAGGGAGTGACATATTCAGAGACTGATCTCTCTGTTCTATTTTGTTCTAATTGACCCTCCCCCCCTTTGCCTAGTTTAAAAGGTTCTCTAAACGTGCTACCATCCTTTCCCCCAACACACCTGCACCCATGTCATTCAGGTGCAATCCATCCTTACTGTACAAATTGTACCCTAGTGAAAAATCAGCCCAGTGTTCTAAAAAGTCAAACCCCTCATTTTTACACCATGTTTTTAGCCATGAATTAACAGACCTTAGCTCCTTCTGCCTTACTGAGTTAACACACGGCACTGGTAATATCTCAGAAAATATTACTTTGGAGGTCCTTGCTTTAAGCTTGCTACCTAACTCCCTGAAGTCATTTTTTAGGACTCTCCATCTCCCACTGATTCCTTCATTAGTACCAATATGCACCATGACTGCAGGATCAGACCCACATCCCTCTAACAATCTATCAATACGCTCCACAATATGCCTAACACGAGCCCCTGGAAGACAGCAAACTGTTCTATGTAAAGGGTCTGGATGACAAATTACCCTATCAACCTTCCTTATAATAGAGTCTCCTACCACCAACATCTGCCTCTGGCCCTGACTTGTATGCCCCTCTTCCATGACTGAAGGACTGCCCACCATAGTATGCTCCTCTTCCACAGCTAAAGGGCTGTTCACTATACTAGGCAACACGGCCCTCTCTGCCACTGCCACCCCTGAACTGATATCCCCAACATCTTCACTTAATCTTGCAAATCTATTGGGGTGTACCAGCTCAGAACTGGCCTGTCTCTTCCGCTTACTTCGCCCTCTTCTTACTGTGACCCAGCTACATCCTGGAGTCTCCTCATCTGAATCCTCCCCATTCCCACTGCTGGAACCATTAACAACCAGCTCAGTCCTATCCATTTCCCTTTCAAGTGTCTGAATTTCATGTAGTGTTGCAATTCGTTCCTCCAGATCCCCAATACGAGTTTCTAAAGAGACAATATGCTCGCACTTGCCACAAACATATAATCCCAGAAGCGGCTGCTCCAGTGATGCAAACATGTTGCAAGCTGTACACTGAATGAGATTCTCACACATTCTTAATAAAAGGTTTAACTTAAAAGTATAAAATAAACATATTTCCCCTTGGTTACATGACTGTATACATTTCTCTTGTATAGTAACCCCTCTAACCATTACTGTAGGAACAAATTTTGATCTGCCCCCTTATTATTTCTAAATTTATATATATATATTTTTCTTAGATATCGGTGGGGAGGATGATTCTTCTAGAGAGGTCATTCTGAATCTTGTTCCAGTTCCAGCCCCAGAGGTTAGATCTCAAGAAAGCGGAAGCCTGACTCCTGACCTAACACAGATTGCACAAGATCAGGATTAGGATATTCATGAGCCTGTAATATACCCCCCTTCTGATGATGAAAATACAAATTCACCACCTGATCATGTAGTTCAAGAACAGGCAATTGAACCTTTGGAATAACCACAAGCTGAACCTATTGTCCAAGAACAGGCACCTTTGGAAGATGCTGCTCTAAATGAGATGTTAAATCTTGCCAGAGGATATAGAGCAGACAGTAGACAGGCTCAGGATATTTTGTCTGGACATTTAGAAAGGTTTGACAATTACAATCAGCAACGGTTGGAACTGGACCATGAAATCTTTCACTGGCAAAGAGAACTGGACAGGGAAAGGAACCAACATATAACCAGGGCCTTGGCAATAGCCAAAAACAACATGCAAATGGCTCAAAATACTATGCAAACTTTGTTAGATTTTATTAGAGATAGACATCAGAGCCAAGAGTCGCCAGATCCAAAAAGACCAAGGTTAAATTAGTTCATTTTTTTTAAATTTTTGAAGTTATTATTATTGGGGTTTTTTTGTTCCAGAATATATTTTTATTGTTATTTGTACATAGTTTTCTTAAAGTTTATTCTTATTTGATTTTATTTTCTTATTTTATTTGAAATTTACTTTCAATCATTTAAAGGTTTAAAATTAATTGTACACAAAGACAACTCTAATTGAACCAAATGTAAAATTTATTACATCCCAATTTTTAACAAATATGAAACTAAAAGGCATTATAAAAAAGATATGAAGGTCCTCCTGGCCACTACAGTCATTGTTGGTTTTGAAATTCACCATTTTAACATACAAAAATATGACAATTTTAATGTCATCAAAGTGCAAATTAAAAAAAAATTTTTTTATTACAATGCAATCATTGCTTATCTGTTTCCCACAACATAACTGTTGTAGATATTTTGAACCTGTGTATTTAAATTCTTGATAGTATCCATTATTTGTTTAATTTCTTCACAAACAGAGGATTGCACTTGTGAAACAACTTGTACCCCGGAATCTAGATAAGGAAAAAAAATTATAAAAAAATTAAAGATTGTGAGACCATTTTTATAATAAAAATAGATTGTTAATAAGCAGTTATCAAAATTGTATTACCATTTATATTAGAGGTAGTATTTTCCATAGATGTACTTGTCTGTGTAGATTTAGAAACCATAGATATGTCCAAGTCATTATCAATATCAGAAATATTGGTTGAGTTTTTCTCACTACTTGCATCTGAAAAATATATTTATAATTTGAGGTATATATTTTTTTATTGATTTGACTATAATATATAATAATATAGTAAATCTAAAAATAATAAACAATTACCTAGTTGAATTGAGGGTGAAGTTAATGACATCCTTTCAGGAGCATTATTTTCTTCATTGTCACTATCTATGAAAGATTATTTAAGAATACAATTACAAAAATTTGAATGTGAAAAATGTAGTGGTACAAATATAAGAAAAATACCTTCTGTAGAAGACATTTGTAATATTCTTCTGAACCTTGTTTTCTTTGTTTTCAACACTCTTTTTTGGTTTCTGTTAATAACACAAAAAGCTATTCATGATTAAATTTATCAGTTCTATAACTATAGATATTTAAACCATGGTTCCTTTTGTACCTTGAGGTGTATGAACGACAGTTAGGCACCTGACACCTCCTTTCTGTGGGGACAATTGTCTGTCAAGCAAAGACAGTGGCAAGGGTGGGGATCTAGCCTCACTAGGTGTCAAATTTAGAATAGGCCTTACATAACGTGGAGGAGGAGCACCACAAATATTTTCTTTATTCTTATCTGAAATAGTGAATACAGATATAAAAAACAAGATCCAACAACAAATTTATTTTTCTATTATTATTTTTTTTTTATCTATAAGATATTATTATTGTTATTTGTACATATGTTTGTTAAAAGTTTCAAACTTTTTTTAACATTTTATAAAATAAAGTTTTCACTTTTGGTGTTTTATAATGTTTATAGTGTTTAGATTTTTTAGAATTTAAAAAATTATTGTTATTTGTACTTTTTTTAAAAAAAAGTTTATCATTTTTTTTAGATTTTGTAAAATCAAGTTTAGATTTTTTTTAGTTTTTAACATTTTTAGAGTGTTTAGATTTCTAAGAATTTTGTACATAACAATAATTTTCAATTAAAAATTAGAAAAATATCAATCATAATGTTAATAGATACCAGTAAGAACCACTATGGACATGAAAGTGATCAATATGGTAAACTGAAACCTAATTATTCTTTCATGTCTCATATTAATGATGAACTTATCATAGAATTTATAATTTAAAACAATAATAATTTTATTATGATTTTAAATTATATATTTTTTTTTTAAATGCAGGGATGTAAATTTTAAAAACAACTTTTTTTTTCAGTATTAGATTACCAATAGATCACAAACAAATATTAATATAAAAACAATTTTATAAACTTACATGTCCTTAAAAGGCTCCTAATGGATTGGTAATATAGTGGTTCTCGAATGTTTAACATCACTGTAGCATCTCAAACATTGACGCCTGGTCCTTTTTTTTTTTTTTAACATACTTTTTTATTTAGAGAGAGAAAAAAAAAACATTGTCTCCAACAAGATAATAATCTTATATCACAAATAAATCATGAATACACAAAAATATCACCGCCTCGCAGGGCTGTAAATCAATAATGACTTCAAATGCATTTTTTATCACACAAAAGAGAAAAGAAAAAAAAAGAGAAAACTGTGGAGACAGACATAGGGAGATACCCCTACATTATATAACTTAGTATCAAATATATCCTAGATATCTTGCTAATTCTGATAATGTACATAGGAACTTTATATCCCATCTCATACTCTTATCTGAACCTTATTGTTATATATAGGATTTTAGTACCTTCCACCAGGGGAATCTCAGTTCAACAAAATTTAATCAATTAAAATTCACCAGCACAAAAAGAGAGAAAAAAAAAAGAAAAGAAAAAAAGAAAAAAGACAAGACAAAACAAGATTGAACAAAAACAAAAAAAAAATTAATAATAATGCTAATACTCCTTCTCCGCACCAGGGCCTACCCCCTGCCAGCAAAGCCCATATTAACTATCAATAATGGTATTGGCTCTTCTTCTCAGATGTCTGTACCTATCAGATAATACTAACTGCTGAAATAGGATAGAGTCCTGCAAATGCGATAAAATTTGACTTTGTACATTCTCTGCTAAAGTGACTAAGACTGGTTCCCATTTATACAGAAATAATTTAAACTGGTTTTCACGGTATAGCATAGGATCTTTACTATCTATTATAAGTTGCGATATCATATTACTAGTGAAAGCAGTGAAATTCGGGCATTTTTATCCTTCCAATTATAGAGAATCAACTGCCTGGCCACTAAGATAGCTGTATTAATTAAGTGCTTATTATTAAATTCTTTATCTATCACCAATAGTATAATTTGTTCCGCTTTGAGTTTGATTTTAATTCGTAGAAATTTGTTTAGCCAGAACTCCACTTTACACCAATATTGTTGTATCTTGGGGCATGAATAGAACATATGAACTAAATCTGCCTCGAAAGCACTGCATCTTGGACATTTCATTATTTCTTGTCTCTTCCACCTAGACATCCACCAAGGAGTCAGATAGGCTCTATTTAATAGCTTTATATGTGATTCTCTAAATGAGATGACCCGAGTATATTCAAGAATTGAAGTAAAGCTTCTTTTGAAACGATCAAAGGTTAAATTTCTAAGATCCCTACTCCATTTAATATGGAGCTCTGAAATTTTTCCCTTGGCTTCTGTAGCGATTAAATTTTTATATAAATATGAAATTGAATAGTTCCCTGCTTGATAAATGTTAATAATCGAGTCTAAGGTCCCAGAGATATACATGTTTGAATCTGTCAACTTATTAACATCAATAAAATGCTGTACTTGTAAATAGGCAAAGAAATGGACTCTATTAAGATTAAATTCCTTCACTAAAGAATCAAACATCTTAACCATTTTGGATTGTGTATCTATCAATTGAAAAATTCTAGTCAACCCCCTTTTGTTCCAATCATTAAAAGCCGGTGTTTCCATACCGCTAATGAAATGGGGATTTCCCCTAATAGGCAGATACTTTGACATTTTTGATTCAGAGAGTAATGTCTTACAAATTTTCTTCCATGCCAAGATAACATTATGTATTGTATAATAGAAACTGCTTTTGACAGATATTTTCGTCATGGGGAAATGTAAGAGAGCTATAAGAGATAGTGGATATACTGCTAATTCCTCATTTTTGTAGTTAGTAATATATTCTATCCCTGTTAACCAGTCTAGCGCATTTTTTGCTAATGCTACCCAGTTGTACAATTTCAAATTCGGTAAGGCCAGACCTCCATCTATTCTCATATGTGCCAAGTTTTTCATTGCTATCCTTGGTTTCCCTTTTCCCCATAAAAATTTTGACAATGTGTATTAAAATTACGTATATCTCTTGCCGGAATAAAGATTGAAATATTCTGCATGAGAAAGAAAATTTTGGGGAAAACCATCATTTTAATAAGAGTTACCTTTGCCGATAGAGACAATGGTAATTTGGCCCACTTCTTTAAATGACCTAGACATTTCTGCCAGACAGGGTCAAAATTCAAGCTGTACCAATCCGCTGGATTTTTTGATAAAACTATACCAAGATATCGAATTTTCGAAGATGGCTGTTTAAAGGGATTTTGGAGTAAGCTATTTCTTTTTTTTAACAATCCATAAGATTTCCGATTTGTTCAAATTCATTTTGTACCCCGAAAAAGTACTAAATTCCTTAATTAATTCCAGAACACACGGTATATTTCTCCTCGAATTACTTATATAGAATAAAATGTCGTCTGCATACATTGATATGATGATTTTTCTATGCCCTAACATAATCCCTTCTAATCTTTCTCTACATAGGATCGCCAAAGGTTCTAAAGAGATGTTGAACAGGAGCGGTGATAACGGACATCCCTGTCTGGTTCCTTTCTGAAGGCTAATATAATCTGACGTTAACCCATTTAACTTTATATATGAAACCGGATTTTGATAAATTAATTGTACATAGTTAGCAAAGTTTCCCGATATCCCAAAACTATTTAATGCAGTAAATAAATGATTCCAGGAAATAGAATAGAATGCCTTTTCAGCGTCGACCATCAATAAGGCATAATCAACTTGTTTAAACCTCTCATCCTTCTGATTGGAAAGCATCTGCTCAATAAGGAACATTGCTGTCCTAATATTCTTTTGTATAGTTCTTCCGGGCATAAACCCTGTCTGATCTGTATGTATTATATGCCCTAGAACTCCTTTCAATCTGTCTGCTAAGATACTGGCAATTATTTTATAATCAACATTGAGTAAAGAGATAGGACGGTATGCATCCATTGTTTCTATATCTTTGTCTTTTTTTATATATTAAAGTAATATTAGCTTCAGTATAATACTTTGAAGGCTGTATATTCTTGACAAAATAATTGTTATATAGGCTTACCAGTGTAGTGCTAATATCTTCCTGTAAAATCTTATAGAATTCAACTGGAATTGAATCCGGTCCTGGAGCTTTGCCACACGGTGCAGTTTTTATAGTTTGCACAATTTCTTCTATTGTTATGTCTTTATTTAAGAGATCCAATTGACTTTTTTCTATCTTAGGTATATTAATTTTTTTCCAGAAATTATCTCTTATCTCCGGGTCAATATTACCAGCAGAGTATGATGACTTATAAAAGGACTGAAACTGTCCCACTATCTCCTTGGGTGAGGTATATCTTGTACCATTAACCTTAATAGCCCCAATAAAATTGTTTTTTTTCTTACTTTTTACTAATTTTGCTAGCAATTTAGCTGTGTTAGAAGTGAATTTACTAAATCTGACCTTATTATTTACATCTCTTTGCAGCATTTGTTGGTTCAAGAATACTTCTCTTTCTGACTTTGCTGCCTGATACTTGTGCCAGTTTGCATTAGAAGGTTTTTCTAAATATTTTACGTATTTATTTTTTAATTGATTTGACAATTGATTTTCTCTAAGACTCAAAAAAATTTTCCTAACGCTCATATACACCTTAATCTGTCCATGGAGAAAGGCTTTCGCTGCTTCCCAAAAGATTTCTATCTTTGCCAGGTAGCTTTTATTAAAATGAGCAAATTCTTTCCATTTAGCTTGTAGCCAATTTCTAAACTTAAAATTGGAAATGAGGAAAGATGGGAAGGAAAAGCTATTCTTTTTGTTGAATTGTGGATTCAAATTTTCAATTGCGATAGAGATAATCGCATGATCTGAAACCAAAATACTTGATATATCCGAGGAGATCTCAGCACCCAGAAGGGATTCACTTACTAATATCATATCAATTCTCGAGAAACTTTTATATGTCTTAGATTCGCACGTATAGGCTTTCTCGTCTGGGTGCTGAATCCTCCATATATCCTTCAATTTAAAATTTTTAGAAAAGCTATGTAAACTTTTTGCCTCTCTGATATATCTATGACACTGTGTTCTTTTTAGTCGATCAAGATATGGGTTAAATACTCTATTAAAATCACCTGCCAATATGATTTGGGAGTCTACATGGACTATGAGTTTAGCGAACAGATTTTCCCAAAACGCTGGGCAGTACTCATTGGGTGCATATATAGTGCAGATTGTTAATTTAAGACCTTGAATGATGGCAGATACAATTAAAAATCTACCCTCTTTATCTGAATATTTTGATGTTATCTTGTATTATTAAATAAACACGCTACCCCTCTTTTCTTACCTATTGCAGGGGTGGCTATTACCTCTCCAACCCAACCCATCTTTAATTTTTCAACTTCCTGTTTATTTAACCGTGTCTCTTGTATGAGAGCAATATCTAGGGAGAACTTTTTTAGGTGATATATTATTTTCTTTCTTTTAATTGGAGAGGATATCCCTCCAACATTCCAGGAATTAATTTTTAGTGTACTATTCATCTATATTTTTTCTTTTCTTAATTTTTACCTGGGAAAAAAAAAAATGAATAATAGAAGTAGCCAGAACCAGGGCTGCATACAAATTGGCAAGAAAGGGTGGGCGATGGGGCAGAGGAGAAGGGAAAAAAAAAAAAAGTAAACATACACAAAAATACATATAATTACAATCTAGTACCTCTTGCTTACAAATCATTCTATTTCCTTCATTATATAGCTGAAAAAAATGTTTCAATTAATTAAAGCAATCTTTTACTAACAGCACTATTTTCCTTGTGCTTTCTCCATTTGTAATTTGATCTTTTTGATAAAGTGTTTTGCGTCTTCTGGATTATCTATAAAAATTGTCTCTGTATTATACAGTATTTTTAATTTTGCGGGATAAATCATATTTGTTTTTACACCTAGTTCAATCAGTTGTGTGCAATAGGGTGAAATTTCTTTCCTTTTGTTCAATGTTTCTGTTGCAAAGTCTTGGAAGATCAAGATTCGTTTATTGTTAAACTCAACGGGATAGTTCTTGCGATATAGTGCAAGAATTTTGCACTTATCTTGATAATCCAGGAATTTTGCAATTATTGGTCTTTTTAAATTCAGCGATCCATCTTTAAGATTGACAGGCCCCAATCTATGTACCCTTTCAATTTTAATTGGGAGCTTTTCTATAGGATATCCTAATGCTTTAGGGAGGTGGAACAAAATTAGTTCCATTATATCAGTGTATTCCTTGTCCTCATAAAAACCTATTAACCTTAAGTTGTTTCTTCTGGACCTATCTTCTAGATCATCTATGCGGAGTTGTAAAGTATGCACTAATTTAGCTTGAGAGTCTAAGGAAGCCTGTTGACTAAACTGCAAGTCCTCTATATCTGATATTCTGGACTCTATCTCTGTCAGTCTATTTGAGAACTGTTTGATTTCATTAGACATAGAGATTATCTCCTGTTTTATGTTATCAAATTGTGGCAAGAAGATTTCCGAAATTTGTTTTACCAAATTTTCCGTTTCAATCTGATGACTAATAATGGGAGGTTTTTCAGTAGCCTCTAAATCAACTAGGCCAATACTATTTCTAGGTTTCCTATCTTTTACTGGTTTTGGAGGCATTGTTTCGCTATTGTTTTTAGAATTGGTCAAAAATCTGTCCATCTATTATTTGTACCAGATTTAGGCAGTAATTCGTGACAATACTATAGTGTTGTACTGTTCGGCAAACTAAGCGCCAATGTGTGAAAAAAAAAAGTGAAGGTAAAGGATACTCAAGGTATCAGAGTTTGAAAGTGATATGTGAATTAAATTTTACGTGCTAATGTGTGTATTATTTTAGTGAGGAGTTGGGTGGGGGAAGGAGAAAAAAAAAAAAAAGGAGGGGGGTGATACGTGAAAAACACTAGAACACTGCCTAATCTGAAGGCCTAATCCCTTGACCTCTGTCAATCGCCTTTTTAAAGATTGTAGGATATTATACCTATAACAATATTCTATATATAGTATATCCTCCCTCACAACGTGTTAGAAGCATAGAATACCATATAAATATAAACATCACTCAACAATATCAAATAGGGTATCTCTTAGACTGTGTGGAAGATTTTCTCTTTCTTCCAACATAGATACAGGCTTCACATACGTATTTAATTCTGTTTGTGATATATACCTATAGGCTACTTTAGTTAGCGCTTATTAGTGATCAAGGGAAGATACTCAATGTGGTTGGTCACTTTTTGTATATGGTCTAGATGTTTCTAAAAGCTATATGCATTAATCTGTCCTATATTAAAACATGATAATAGAACCGAACCTCGGTCCTTAATATATTAACACCAACTTAGTAAGTATATTTACAGTTCCCCTTCTATACACAGTAAGCCCAAAAACTGAAAGAATATGATCCAAGCATATAATCCTTGCTATTTTCGAACAAAGATACAATCTATGAGATAATATCTCAATTCTTAATATATTAATTCTCTTAATGTGACCATACAGCAGATTTTACCATAGTTAGGGAAATAAGCATAGCTAAGCCTTTCCATACACAATTGACCCCTTTTGAATATTATTACTAAAAAAAAAAAAAAAAAAAAAAAAAACTACCAAACTTTGCTAAATACAGGGGTACCTCATTTGACAAAACACCTCTTGCTGTTATTTAAATCTTTAAATAAACTATACAATGCTTATCTCTAATTTGCTTGGTGCACTTATTGGATAATTGAGGATTTCTAATATCAAGATCCCCACTAAGATTGGAGAAAGAACACAGGAATCTTAATATAACATAACAAGTCCAAGATATTTGTGTCCTTATTTTTTATAGACAGTCCCAGACCAGCCTGATATACTTCTTATCTGATTTTACTTGACACGCTGATTATACAGTAGATCCTGTGTTGAGCCCCGGCAATGTTGCAAACATACAGCTTAACTATAGGATCAGTCCCCAGCTCCTTCTCTAATCCTATAGTTTTGCTTATGGGGCTTTTTTTTTTTTGTCCTTTTTTTCTATCTATCTTCCGTCTGTACTATCTATCAGTGCTGCTGCACAGATCATTCAAAGTTAACCCTTTAGGGCAAGGTGACGCATTTTTTGTTTTGAAATAGCAGTTCATCAGAAGGAAAAACAAACAGTTCAGCTACTTAGTGAGGAGAATAAGAAAGTCAGCTTTGGCCTCGTGAAAAATACAGATATTTAGATGATACTTATCTGTAGATACTTGACACAATGTATATCAGCAGCTTTTGTGAAACAGGATAATCCTTTAGGCTTTAGCCTTTGGTCCTCTCGTGGACCCTCTACAGGGGTCGGTCATAGAATCTTTCTTTAGCTTTTTTAAGCTCCGCTTTGGTTGCTGTACCTGCAGTTTTTCAGCCGTGGTTCCCGGCAGGGAGAGCAATCAGCAATATGAAGAAAAAAACTCCTATCCCCGCTAGCCTAACACAGGGAGGAACGGTATTACCCAATCCTCACCTATGTCCGCCCGCAGGGGTCCTGGGAGCTTCCTCTGTACCAGCCACTTATTCTGCTCTCTCTTTTTACCCTGGTGAGGGTCCCGGTGAGATCCACTGTTTGACCAGTTGTTTACCCCCTTCGTATTATCCTCCACAGTTTTTTTTTCCCAGCTTTTAGCGCGAGGCACCGACTGTGGCTCCAGCGACTGAGCCGTAATCGCTCATATGCAGATATCCAGTCTTGACTGCCGCTTATGCTCCTACTCCCTTCGGCAGTTTGATCCGGTGCGTCAGTTACCCTGCACCAAGGAAATCGAGAGAAGAGGGCGGTGGAGCAGTTTCAGGTAGCGGCGTCTTTACCCGCTACTCTCGCGCTCCAGTACTTGCTCCTCCCACTTCCGGATATCCACCGCACAAAACCCAAGTACTTTTAGTTCTGATGCCTGGTCCTTTTAATTTTTGATACACGATACATTCTGCGTATCATTTCATATATAGTTTTGTCCCTTTCATCTTGCATGACCCCTCAGACACCCCCTAAGCGTTTTGGAAAATATCTGTCCATAACATAGACTAGAATTATCATTTCCCCAGATGTGAAAGGTGCAATTCTCTTCATCCTTCCTGGTCGCATAGCAACTTTCTAGATGGGTATGTCAAATCTCAAAATGTTCTAAATATCACGTTATTCAGTGTTTCTATGCAACATTATTCTATATTTGCTAAATTGTTAGAATTATTAGGATACAATAATTGTAAAGTTGTACTATTTATTGGCAGTAACTATTTTTTTTTTTTTTTCCGGATGTAAAAGTAATATGTGAATAATAAGTAATGTTAAATGTAATTGAAGGTTTCTGTATATTTTTTTGTGTAAGTTCAATATAGTTTTCAATAGTGTAGTTTAGGTTATTTTGTAATGTAGGAGAGTCATGTAATTATAGATCGCTATGATTATTTTGTTTATATAGTTATTGTGCAATATGTTGGTTTTAAATAAAAAGTAAAGTTTTATTAATAATATTCTCTAATGTGACCTTTTTTTTACAATTAATAAAATTATAAAAATTAAAACAAATAAAACAAAATGGTCAATCACACAAAGTATATGATGAAAAAACAAAATTTTTATTCAGAAATTCACAATTTAGATTTTTATTTAAACGACAAAAAAATAGAAGTCCTGTGAATAAAATCTATTGATGAAATCAATCTTTAAAATAGTTTTCAGCAACATAATTTTTGGCGTTAATGGCCTGTCTTGTTGGTGCATCATTACAGATGACCTCAGGGAAGTTCTCAAATGATATTTCTTCTGCATCCTCAATTTCAAATCCTCTTCTTATTGCAATGTTATGAAGAATGAAGCATACAAGAATAATTTTTGCAACCTTTTCTGGAGCATACTGCATCACACCACCTGAATGGTCAAGACAAAGAAAGTGCATTTTTAACAATCCAAAAGCTCTCTTGATGGTTCCTCGGGTGGATCTGTGTGCCTCGTTGAATTTCACCTCACATCTTCTTCGAGGATTGTTATATGGTGTGAATAACCATTCTCTACTGAAATAACCAGCGTCCCCTATGAAAAAAAATAAAAATAATGATTAACATTTATAATATGATAAAGATGATCATTTTAAAGAGAATTAACTATGTTTTTGAGTTACATATATCATCAAACTCCATAACATTAACGAAATTTGACAATAAAAATAATACTCTATTTTAAATAACAACAAAAAAATATAATTACCTAACAGCCATCCTTCAGGCATCTCTCCCTCCTCAAACTTCCGATATAACCCAGACTGACGCAAGATATAGGAATCATGACAGGATCCAGGGAAGTTAGAACGGACACTGATTATTTTCATGTTATGGTCACACACCATCTGAGCATTGAGGGAATGGTACTGTTTTCGGTTCCTGAAAACATCCTCACGTTCTCATGATGGTTTGACTGCAACATGGATGCAATCGATGGCTCCAAGGACATTGGGCATTCTGGACATTCTATAAAAATTGGACTTCACAGATTGCCAATCTTCAGGAGTCGATAGAAGGCACACGTACCTTGGAAAGATGACCATCAATGCATCAATTACTTTGGTTAAGTGTCTCGAAAAAGCAGACTGGCTGATGCCAATTATAACGCTAGACACAGCTTGGAATGAACCAGTGGCAAAAAAGTGTAAGGCTGCCAACAGTTTTAAAAGGTATGGCTTGTGAACGCGCTGTCATAGGCTCAAGGTATTCTGCTATTTCATTATAAAGTTCCATAATAGCTTCTCTCTCCAAACGTAATCTCTGGATAATCTCCCGATCAAAAATGCCTTCCAAACCCATACGCGGAAGGAAAACTCTAGGGACTCTGATTCTTCTACCTCTCCTTTTTTTCAATCCATTGTTGTCAACCGGTGCCTGTATAGCCCTTCTTCCTCTTAATTGAATCAATCGGAAAAGAAACATGTGTAAAAGTGTCTCCATCTTCATTTAGTGATCCAAAAACCAATAATGATACAATAGTAGTCTAGTAATTTCACTTAAGTACTTCAACCTGGCGTCAGGTTGATACCCCCTATAGTTTTCTATTGTATTCGCTACCTAAATGGTCATGAAGCAAATCACTCGAAATTCCAGTGAAAGTTGGAGCGGGCGGATTAGTTGTAAGATTCATAATTTCCGATTAAAGCGAATTTACGTGAGATCGAACATGTGGTAAGTGGAAAAAGGCTTAGGAACGATCAGTTGTGTAAAATTACGATAGCTGATGAAAAATAGTGGTTTTTCTATTCGATCGCAGATTTGTAAATACGAGATGCAGATCATGAGCGAATTTTGACGCGGAAATACAGACGAACGGTCACTTTGAAGCTTAGTACATGGCGCCCACTGTGTCACACTTGCAGAGAGATCTTTGCAAAATTATATATTGACCTAAATTTAGTATTCTTAAGATTTAGGATCTAATTTGGAATGCTATACCCATGCTTGTGACAGTTTTCTTTAGTTTCACTCCACACGGGTATGGTATATGTAATATAGAATATTAACTTTATTAACCTTATTCTATGAATAATGTGAGTTTATATTATGATAGGACTATTACATTGATTTGCCTGATGTTGTGACAGGGATGTTTCAATTCTCATTAGGTTTAATAATGCAGTGCATTGATAAAGAATATAATTTAAAACTGGCAAAGACTAATCACTCACCAGTCAGTTTGTTTCTTTAGAGTTGACACAAGGAGATGGACTCCTGATGTAACATTCAGTCTAACGGCTAGATTACGAGTTTTGCTTTATGAGTGAAAAAGGAGTGTTATGGCTCTTTTTCACTACCACTGGTATTACGTGTTTTGCAGGTATATCTGTACAGCACACTTTTTTGGCCGTAATGCAACGTAACTACCGCAGCTTTCAAAAAGTCCTTTTTCAATGGGACTTCCATAGCGACGGTATTACGAGTTTGCCTGTCCGGCCAAAAAGTGAGCGGTACAGCCCATACCGACAAGATAGATACCGTAAACTGAAAGTCAGTAGTTATGGGTTTTACGCTACAAAGCTGTAACATAAAACTCATAACTAAAGTATTACAAAGTACACTAAAACCCATAAACTACCTATTAACCCCTAAACTGAGGCCATCCCGCATCGCAAACACTAAAATAAAATTATTAACCCCTAATCTGCCGCTCCGGACATTGCCACCACTATAATAAACAAATTAACCCCTAAACCACGGCACTCCTGTATCGTAAACACTAGTTAAATATTATTAACCCCTAATCTGCTGTTCCTAACATCGCTGCAACTTACATTACTGTTATTAACCCCTAATCTGCTTCCCCCTAAAATCGCCGCCACTATACTAAAGTTATTAACCCCTAAACCTAACCCTAAGTCTACCCCTTACACCAACTAACTGTAATATAATTAAAATAAATCTAAATAAAAATTACTATCATTAACTAAATAATTCCTATTTAAAACTAAATACTTACCTATAAAATAAACCCTAAGGCCTATATTTGGAGTTTGGCGGTAGCCGTGAAAACCAGCGTTAGAGGCTCCTAACGCTGGTTTTAGGCTACCGCCGGTATTTGGAGTCATTCAAAAAAGGGTCTAACGCTCACTTTTCAGCCGCGACTTTTCCATACCGCAGATCCCCTTACGTCAATTGCGTATGCTATCTTTTCAATGGGATCTTTCTAACTCCGGTATTTAGAGTCGTGTCTGAAGTGAGCGTTAGAAATCTAACGACAAAACTCCAGCCGCAGAAAAAAGTCAGTAGTTAAGAGCTTTCTGGGCTAACGCCGGTTTATAAAGCTATTAACTACTGTGCTCTAAAGTACACTAACACCCATAAACTACCTATGTACCCCTAAACCGAGGTCCCCCCACATCGCCGCCACTCGATTAAATTTTTTTAACCCCTAATCTGCCGACCGCCACCTACGTTATACTTATGTACCCCTAATCTGCTGCCCCTAACACCGCCGACTCCTATATTATATTTATTAACCCCTAACCTGCCCCCCACAACGTCGCAGCCAGCTACCTACAATAATTAACCCCTAATCTGCCAACCGGAAAGAGCCGCCACCTACATTATAGCTGTGTACCCCTAATCTGCTGTCCCTAACACCGCCGACCCCTATATTATATTTATTAACCCCTAATCTGCCCCCCTCAACGTCGCCTCCACCTGCCTACACTTATTAACCCCTAATCTGCCGAGCGGACCTGAGCGCTACTATAATAAAGTTATTAACCCTAATCCGCCTCACTAACCCTATAATAAATAGTATTAACCCCTAATCTGCCCTCCCTAACATCACCGACACCTAACTTCAATTATTAACCCCTAATCTGCCGACTGGAGCTCACCGCTATTCTAATAAATGTATTAACCCCTAAAGCTAAGTCTAACCCTAACACTAACACCCCCCTAAATTAAATATAATTTTAATCTAACGAAATTAATTAACTCTTATTAAATAAATTATTCCTATTTAAAGCTAAATACTTACCTGTAAAATAAATCCTAATATAGCTACAATATAAATTATAATTATATTATAGCTATTTTAGGATTTATATTTATTTTACAGGTAACTTTGTATTTATTTTAACCAGGTACAATAGCTATTAAATAGTTAAGAACTATTTAATAGCTAAAATAGTTAAAATAATTACAAATTTACCTGTAAAATAAATCCTAACCTAAGTTACAATTAAACCTAACACTACACTATCAATAAATTAATTAAATCAAATACCTATAATTATCTACAATTAAACCTAACACTACACTATCAATAAATAAATTAAATACAATTCCTACAAATAAATACAATGAAATAAACTAACTAAAGTACAAAAAATAAAAAAGAACTAAGTTACAAAAAATAAAAAAATATTTACAAACATTAGAAATATATTACAACAATTTTAAACTAATTACACCTACTCTAAGCCCCCTAATAAAATAACAAAGCCCCCCAAAATAAAAAAAATGCCCTACCCTATTCTAAATTACTAAAGTCCAAAGCTCTTTAACCTTACCAGCCCTGAACAGGGCCCTTTGCGGGGCATGCCCCAAGAAGTTCAGCTCTTTTGCCTGTAAAAAAAACCCATACAATACCCCCCCCCAACATTACAACCCACCACCCACATACCCCTAATCTAACCCAAACCCCCCTTAAATAAACCTAACACTAAGCCCCTGAAGATCTCCCTACCTTGAGTCGTCTTCACCGAGCCGAGCCAAATTCTTCATCCCAGCGGAGCAAGAGGAGGTCCTCCATCCGGTAGAAGTCTTCATCCAAGCGGGGCAGAAGAGGTCTTCCATCCGATTGAAGTCTTCATCCAAGAGGCATCTTCTATCGTCATCCATCCGGAGCGGAGCGGCAGCATCCTGAAGACCTCCGACGCGGAACATCCATCCTGGCCGACGACTGAACGACGAATGACGGTTCCTTTAAATGACGTCATCCAAGATGGCGTCCCTCGAATTCGGATTGGCTGATAGGATTCTATCAGCCAATCGGAATTAAGGTAGGAATATTCTGATTGGCTGATGGAATCAGCCAATCAGAATCAAGTTCAATCCGATTGGCTGATCCAATCAGCCAATCAGATTGAGCTCACATTCTATTGGCTGTTCCGATCAGAATAGAAGGGTTTTTTTATTTGGGGGGGGCTTTTTTATTTTGATAGGGCTATTAGATTAGGTGTAATTAGTTTAAATATTTGATAATTTATTTTTTATTTTGTGTAATTTAGTGGGTTTTTTTTTGTAATTTAGGTAATTGTATTTAATTAATGTAATTTATTTAATTGTAGTGTAAGGTTAGGTGTTAGTGTAAGACAGGTTAGGTTTTATTTTACAGGTAAATTTGTATTTATTTTAACTAGGTAGTTAGTAAATAGTTAATAACTATTTACAAACTAGTCTACCTGGTTAAAATAAATACAAACTTAGCTGTGAAATAAAAATAAAACCTAAGATAGTTACAATGTAACTATTAGTTATATTGTAGCTAGCTTTGGGTTTATTTTATAGGTAAGTATTAAGTTATAAATAGGAATTATTTAGATAATGATAGTAATTTTTATTTAGATTTATTTTAATTATATTAAAGATAGTGGGTGTTAGGGTTAGACTTAGGGTTAGGTTTAGGGGTTAATAACTTTAGTATAGTGGCGGCAACGTTGGGGGCAGCAGATTAGCTGTTAATAAGTGTAGGTAGGTGGCGGCGATGTCAGGGGCAGCAGATTAGGGGTTAATAAGTGTAGGTAGGTGGCGGCCACATTGGGGGCGGCAGATTAGGAGTTAATAAATTTATGTAGGTATCGGCTATGTGGCAGATTAGGGGTTAATAAGTGTAATGTAGGTGTTGGCGATGTCGGGGATGGCAGATTAGGGGTGTTTAGATTCGGGGTTTATGTTAGGGTGTTAGGTATAAACATAACTTTTCTTTCCCCCATAGGAATCAATGGGGCTGTGTTACGGAGCTTTACGCTCCTTTATTGCAGGCTTTTTTTTAGCCGGCTCTCCCCATTGATGTCTATGGGGAAATCGTGCACAAGCACCTAAAACCAGCTCAAAACAGAGCTGGTATTTGAGTGCGGTATGGAGCTCAATTTTTCTCAATGCTGCCAAATTGCCTGCTAACGCCGGGTTTTTGCAAACCTGTAATAGCAGCGCTATAAGGAGGTGAGCGGTGACAATAACTTGCAAGTTAGCACTGAGCCGCTCATAATGCAAAACTCGTAATCTAGCCGTAACAAAATAGGCCTGCAATACTTTTCACAACATATGGTCATCCTTCTTCTGATCAATGTTTAGAGCAGTGATTTTCATCCTTTTTTTTACCGTGGCACACTTTTTTACATTAAAAAATCCTGCGGCACACCACCATCCCAAAATTTTACAAAATCACACATTGTAGCCTAATACAGCAAATATATATATATATATATATACACACACACACTGTACAGTGCTGTCATGCCCTGCCTCCTACAAACTAAGTGTTGTGTGCTGCTGCGTGTAGAGACAGCACTAGGAACGTGTTGTGGTGGGTGGGGGTTCCTTCCAATTGTGAATACGGGTCGGGGAGGCGAGCTGCCGCTGTGCAGTTACCCTCAGTCATCATCTCACTCAAAATAAAAAAAACGGCCCAGAATAAAAAACAAGCAAATCAAGCAAAATTTAAAAAATATGTCACACTGTTGTCAGTCTGCCGTGGCACACCTGACGATCTCTCATGGCACACTAGTGTGCCGCAGCACACTGGTTCAAAAACACTGGTTTAGAGATAGGAGGTCCAAGTGTTAAGTAGAAGAATATAAAACTCAACTATGATTTTTTTATATATTTTGGTCAATTAAATTTTGTATTGTTCTAATGAATAGATAATGAGGTTTGTTAAGTTTACTTGTTTGCATAGTTTTGTGTGATACATTTGTTGATTGTCACAACTTGCTATGTATCCAATGTTCTGTTCTGGATTTTGTTTACCTCAAAAAAATAAATTTAAAACATAGAAAAAAGTTTGAAAATAAGTGGGATCTCATTTCTATCTTTAGCAATGAGTAATTCCTTTACTGAAATAGTTAAATGTTTACTTCCCTGTACTTCATATGCTGAATTCCTTTAGCAATTGTTTACAGACAGGCTTGAAATCTGTCTGCACAGCAGATTCCTTTGGGAGCCACTGATCCTCACCTTTTCAAGGTTTTATAAGAAGGTTTATGAAGTGAAATGAACAAGCACTTAAAATATTTTCTGGAAGAAGAATTTTTGCAATTTGTTTAACCATTTCAATGTACAGTGTGAACAACCCTTAGCAATGTGAAAAATAACGGCAATAATTTGTTTTTGCAATACAGCTACTAAAATTATGAGTTTTTCATTCCGCAATCAATTTCATTTATGTCTTCTTGATTACATTATTTGTAAAATTTAAAACAATACCTTCCACATTATAGCTACGGTAATGTTTTAAATCATCTTGCTTTTTGTAAATACACCATATAAGCTGCTCAAATAAACCTCTTGCTTTTACTATATTTGTACTGCATCACAATTGAGCAGTGTCACATATATTGTACTAGATGTATATTAGTTTTGTTACAAATGCAAATTCATAACGAAAAACATATAATATGCAAATGAACGCACCAACAAAATTTAAAGAAAATAAAAAAATACTGATGAAATTAATTAATATTCATTTGTTGTCTTTGTTACCTTTAAGGGGTTAAATACAAGAAATATGCAAGTGCACATTTTTTGGTTCGTCCGTGTTGTTCGATATTTGTTTTGTATACGAAACAAGCACTTGATGTAGTAAAATTATATATATTTATATTTATATATTTTTTTTCTCTTTCCATATTTTTCAGCAATTGTATATATTGTATCATGTGTGACATTTGCAATGTTTTGTAAAATGGGATATAAAGTTGTAGTAATGTTAATAACATCAATCACTGTCTAGAACCAAGAAACGTGTTGCATAAAAGGGGACTTACCTTGATACCCCCTTATTCACTGCTTGTTGTTTTTAATATGCTGTTTTTAATAAACAAGTTTTTTACTCAAGTACAGTGAAAGCATCTTATATATGTAACACCCTTTCCTGACCTTCCCTGAGGTGGGTGATAGTGTAATGCTGTCTACCTGTTTCGTGTATGAGAACTAAGCCTCCGCAGAGTGGGAGTAGGAGGGGGGTTGAAATCAGGTATATAAGGGATGCCTGTATGACGCAGTGCCTCCACCTATAGCGGACACCCTAGAATAATAGGGTGTGGGGTTCTATAAGATTTTAGTGCAAAAAAAAAAAAAAGTAATAACCACACAAGAAATCTTCAAATAAAATGTTGCTTTGATTATTATAAAGTGTTTAACCAATAACATACAGTGCAACAAATACAAATATTAATATTAATCACAATATCTTCTCATGACATCAGTATACCTTTTTTTTTAACTCAGAAGTCCTTCATGAGCTCATGAAATAATAACATAACTGTTATTGTAAAATACTTTGAGGTGGTGCTGTACAATGCAATTTCATATACTAAATAGAATTTAGTTGAGGTAATTATCCCTTGCTGCTTGTGAACAAAGCTAGAGAGCGCTGCTTGTGATCGATGCAGTGCTCAAGAAAACTTCTCCTCAGAAATACTGAATAACATAAGTCTCTACCTTATTACTGAATTTCAGCAATCCACTTGCCTTATACTGCAAAGTCAGTCACTCTTTTACTACAAACAGCTGCAGAAATCTCACAGTTATGCCCTTATGTAATGTAGCTTTATAAATCCAGTCAGTGTATTTGTGCAAACTGTTCAGGCAGAATAACTTATAGGATATTCTCTGGGTTATCTCTTTAATATACATCACACTCAGTTACTTCCTTATGTAATGCAGCTGTGCAATCCATTTAGTGTATTTATGCAACTGTTTAGGCAGAATAACTTCTAGAATATTCTCTGGGTTATCTCTTTAATATACAACTCTGCAGCACATCACATATGACTAGTATATCTTTTCTCTTGCATTTAGTTAACATGAAGTTATGGAGATCTTAAAACAGCAGATAATGGCTGACACTCACAGTACAAATAAAAGGTTCCAACTTCTGTCTTCAGCAGCCACATGTAGCAATGTCTGAACTGTCTCTGGAATCCATGCATTAGTCTGAATAACTTCTTTCAGCTTGGAAACAGCAACTTTCTTCCCCCATCTCAAAGTCTGTGCAAGCTCCACACTTCTCTTAACACCTCAGAAAATCTCCTCAGCACTAACACTCCTCCCCCTTCCCAGATGGCATTTCTCTTCCTCAATACAACTATTACAGCAGCCATCTTGGGTAAGGGCAAGGTCCTTACATACTCCCCCACCAAAAAAAAACTTGCTGTCCCCAGCAAGGGGTACAAGAGCAACACATCAATATATTTTCTTTAGCAAGTCTACTAACAAAATCACATATTCATCATGAGTCAAATTATGGTTAGGGTATACATCTTTCAAAACACATCGTACAGCAGATGTTAGAGCAGGCAACAAGGGTTCAACATTATAACCAGGGTTTCCTAGTGTATCATATGTCAATTTCTTTGGGGGATGTCTCTTTCTTGCTGGTCTTTTCTCTCTATAGGGACTTCTACTATCATAATCTATAGGGTTTGGAGATTCCCTATCTGGTATAGGACTATTAGGAAAGGATGGCATATCAGGTTCAGAGGTTGGGGCAACAGAGGAGGTATGCTCATCATTATAGGTCTCTCTTTGCAATGGAGATCTCATTTCAGGGTCCGATTGAATTGATGAGTCTTCATGTGGGATACTATATTCATTATTAATTGACATGCTTGGGCCTTGGTCCTCATGATATGTAACATCATGCTCGAATTGAGGTATAGGCAACAAATGATTCCGATGCCATGTCTTCACAACACCATTTTCATCTGCTATCTGAAAAACTGGAAGACCTGGCAATTGTCTGACTATTCTATAGATACTATTCCTCCATCTAGGAGCTAACTTGTGCTTGCCTGGTATCCCTAAATTCCGTAAAAGGACACGGTCTCCTGGTTGCAAATCCTGATGTTTTATTCTCTTGTCATATCGTTGTTTATTAGCCTCATTTAATCGAGCAGTAGCTTCTTCAGCCAATTTATAAGCTGTTTGTAAACTCTCCTGCAATCGCCTGACATACTGATAGTGACTCTTATGAGAAACTCCATCTAATGACACCCCTGACTGGAGATCTATAGGTAGTCTCGCTTCTCTCCCAAACATAAGGAAGTATGGTGAATAACCTGTGGAATAATGTCGGGTGCAGTTGTAGGCATGAACTAGTGCTTCTACTTGACGACTCCAAGTTCTCTTTTCAGACTCTGGCAGGGTCCCTAACATATTTAGCAAAGTTCTGTTAAACCTCTCAGGCAAAGCATCTCCTTCTGGATGATAGGGAGAAGTTCTTGTCTTCTTAATTCCCAAAACATTCATCATTTCTTTAATGAGGCGACTCTCAAAGTCTCTACCTTGATCAGAATGCAGTTTCTTAGGAAGACCATAATGAATGAAAAACCTTTCCCAAAGAACTCTAGCCACTGTACTAGCCTTCTGGTCCTTTGTTGGGAAGGCTTGAGCATAACGGGTATAGTGATCTGTTACAATAAGAACATTTCCAATGCCACGAGAATCTGGCTCAATGCACAAAAAATCCATGCAAACAAGATCCATGGGGCCTTCACTTTTCAGATGACCCATAGAGGCAGCTCGAGTTGGAAGAGTTTTCCTCTGTACACATCTAAAACATTTATGAATGTAGTCTTCTACATACTCTCTCCTCTTTCGCCAATAACATCTATCCTGCAAGAGGCCAAACGTTTTTCTATCCCAAGATGTCCGTGCAGATCATGCAAGGATGACAGAACAAGTTTTCTTAGTTTGGCAAGTAACACCAATTGTCTTCGATCTGGATGATTGTGGTATTTAACTACTCGAAACAGAAGTCCATCTTGAATTTGAAACTTATCCCACTCTCTATTTAGTGGACCAGACCATTCCCTAGGAATTCTCTTCAGTAAGTGTGGGCTATCAGTTTGAACAGCTTTTCGAAGTAGTCCAATTAAAGGATCTTGTTCCTGTGCATTTATTAATTCTTCAGGAGGTATTCGAGACCATCTGGCTAATTCCACTACAGATGGTTTACAATAATATACAGGCAGAGCTTGTGGATGACATCCCAATGAATCTACTGCTCTCAAATCTGAAAAAACAGAGGTTTCGTCTTTGAAGACACTGGTTTGGCAGAATGCTCTCACACCAAGTGAAGGAATTTCTTCCCATTGAGAATCACCTGTTTGTTCTGGTAGTCCTGGTCGTCGGGACATTGCATCAGCCCCTATATTCTTAGGCCCCGGCTTGTAACGTAACTTAAAAGTGTAATTTGATAGTGCAGCCAACCACCGATGACCGGTTGCATCCAACTTTGCTGTAGTCAAGATGTAGGTAAGTGGATTATTATCTGTTCGAACTTCAAATTCTACTCCATAAAGGTAATCGTGGAGTTTATCCACTACTGCCCATTTCAGAGCCAAGAACTCAAGCTTGTGGACTGGATAATTCTGTTCACTCTTAGACAAACTCCTACTTAGATAAACAACAGGTCTCAACCCTCCAGGGTACTCTTGGTGTAAAACTGCCCCCAAACCCACATAGCTAGCATCTATATGTAGCACATAACGTTTCTCGGGATCTGCATAGGCCAAGACAGGTGCCTCAGTTAAATTTTTATTTAAATTCTCAAACGCTTTGGAGCACTCTGATGTCCACCAAGTTCCCAAAGGAGTTTTTGCATTTAGTGGCTTTTTAGGATCATCTTCACTATGTTTCAGCAAGTCGTTTAGGGGTCAAGCTAACTGGGAGTATCCTTTCACAAATCTTCGATAGTATCCACAAAATCCAAGAAATGATCGAAGTTCACCAATGTTGTTAGGCTGTGGCCATGCGGTTACTGCTTCCACCTTAGCAGGGTCTGTAGACACTCCTTCTGCCGAGACCACATGACCTACATAGGTCACAGATGATTGCCCAAATCTACATTTCTCCGGACTTAACTTTAGGCCTTCTTCGTGAAGACGATCCAATACTTTCAGCAACCTTGTCTCATGTTCTTCCAAAGTACTACCGAATACAATAAGGTCATCTAGATAGACAAGACACTCACGTCCATTCATATCTCCCACAGTACGTTCCATTAGCCTTTGGAATGTGGCTGGAGCTCCACAGATCCCTTGTGGCATCCGTGTAAACTGATAGAATCCTAGTGGACAAATAAAAGCTGTCTTCTCTTGGTCTTCTTCAGTCATCCCTACCTGAAAATAGCCGGATCTCAGATCCAGAACACTGAACCAGCGGCTGCCATTAAGACAATGTAAAATCTCTTCAATTCGAGGTAGGTCATATTGGTCAGGTATAGTTCTTTGATTGAGAGTCCGATAGTCAATGCACAAACGTATAGACCCATTCTTCTTTCTAACCACTACAATGGGTGAAGCCCATGGACTGCGAGAAGGAACAATTATTCCAGCTTTTTCCATCTCAGCCAAAACGGCATGAACATCCTCAACATCACGAGGAGGCAATCTCCTAGAGCGTTCCCTAAAAGGGGCAGAGTCTGTTAGGCGAATGGTATGAAGCATATGTTTTGAACGTCCTACATCCATTTCTGCGGCAGAAAAAACTCCTGCACAGGCCTTCATAGCCTTCTGCAACCGCTCACATGCCTCCTTAGGCATTGTAGATCCTTCAAAGTTAAATTGTAGTTTTTCTGTTTCTGTTTTTGAGAGAGAGAAACATTTACGAATAGCCAATGATGAGTCTACTACTGGATAAAGATATCCCAAAGTCTGATTAAAATCAATACCAACAGGGTATGGGGCCAAATTTTGGACCTTAACACTTAGCCACTGTGGTGGAGGCCCATCCTTTCTTCTGTGTAAGATTTCAGGTACCAAAATCCAACCCTGCTTGGTTGCTTCTTCATCTGGCGTTTCAAGAATAAAACAGTCCTCTTTGGGTCTGCCGTCAGGGTACACCACCAAACATTTTAACTCTTTCATCCCTCCTGGTGAAATGTAAGTCACTCCAGCAGAACGGTTGTAGCACTGACCAGCATATTGTCTCAAAGATATCTTTTCAACCTCCTGACGTAAAGTTGGGTGTAATGACTTGTTTATGTCTTGCCCCCCAACCTCCATCATGAATTTCCGTAGCAAAGATTGTACATATTTTGTGTTGGTCCCTAGAATTATAGGGGCTTCGGAAACTTTGCAGATTTCTGGGCAGATTAAAGCCTTCACTTTCATGGGGTATATCATACTAGTATGTAACTGGACTATACTAATGACTACAGTGACAACTCCATCAACAGCACACCTATTTCCACCCACACCTCTTAAATCAATTTGAGAGGGAGGCTTGATTTTAAGATGTTTAAGGTAAGTATCATAAAAACTACGATAGATTATGGTGCACTGAGATCCAGTGTCCAACAGCGCCTGTGTAGAAATGTTACAAACTTTTACTCCAATAAAAGCCCTTGGCCCAGCTACATCATCTTCAGATAAATCAAAGGAAATATCAGTCATTCCCTTCTTCTGAGGGACTGTAAGGCTTCCCAAAAAATCACCAGCATATGAATGTATTTTGCTGGGGCAATCCTTTGAGAAATGGCCTATCTCTCCACAAGTGAAACAACTCCCTTTTGGTTGAGTAGTATTTTGGAGTTTTACAGGTAGTTTTGCTCTCTCCAACTCAGCCTTTACTTGGTCAGGCAGTCCATTCTCCATAAGCTTTTTCAACAAAGAATCTGCATTTCTGGAGTCTTCTAATTTTTTTTTAGTCTCACTTTTACCTATGCAAGCTTCGCCAGACTTACGCACAGTGTGGAAACTCATTTCCTCTTCTTGAGTCCTTATCATAGGCATAAGGGCCTCCAATTCTTTTGGTGCTTGAGAGTGCAATTGGGCTCTAAGAAAGATGGCTATTGGGTGGTCTGGTATAATGCCACGAAGGAACTGATCTTGCCTCCGTTTATTCATATCTTGTCGGGTCACTACCCCTTTTCGAACCAATAATACAAGCTGCTCATGTAATCTTAATAGAAAGTCAGACATCTTCTCTGTCTCTCGCTGCTTAAGTAACCGAAACTTATACAAGAGATCTTCTGGATCTTCAACTAGACTATATAAGGTCTTTAAGAAAGAGATTAACTCTACAGCAGTAGCTTCAGGGTGTTCCTCTCTATGGTGTTGCAACAATACTTGTGCTGGTGGCCTAACACTTTCTAAGAGGCGGACACACTTCACTGTCTCTGGGCAACTCCATTCTTGCAGCACCATGTTAGCATGATCACACCATGCCGCAATACCCTCCTCTCCTAAGGGTACAGGAAGGTTTCCTGAAAATATATTTAGTTTCCGGTAACTGTATGTATATGAGCTGTCTGTGATGCTTGTAGCCAACATCTTCAGAACTTCAGATAGACTAGACTCCATATTAGATTCATTTTGAGATCCTCTAACACCCTGAACTTCATTTTCCTTGACTATATGCAGTTCTGATTTTATGGCATAAATGAGGGGTAGTCTGACTGAAGGTAGCCCTAGTAGCTGTAGCTCAGAGGGGTTGGGTACTTGTAAGAAACATTGGTTGGTGTCTATTAATATGCTACCCCAAGTGTCATCTGGTACTCTTTTGAATGCTACTATCTTAGGGTACTCTCTTAGTTGAAGTGCTCTCTGGAGTGACTCACATAGTTTATCTCGACTGGTTCCTACTGGTATCCAAGTCACAGCCACTGCCTGCTCAATTGGTACCTTTTTCTGCATTGCCCACTCTCTCACCTCTTCTAATTTTAAAAGATGCATCTCTTCTGATTTTGCCCCGCCTCTCGATCTCAGCAGTGCCTCCATCTGTAACACCCTTTCCTGACCTTCCCTGAGGTGGGTGATAGTGTAATGCTGTCTACCTGTTTCGTGTATGAGAACTAAGCTCTGCAGAGTGGGAGTAGGAGGGGGGTTGAAATCAGGTATATAAGGGATGCCTGTATGACGCAGTGCCTCCACCTATAGGGGACACCCTAGAATAATAGGGTGTGAGGTCCTATAAGATTTTAGTGCAAAAAGACAACAAGTAATAACCACACAAGAAATCTTCAAATAAAATGTTGCTTTGATTATTATAAAGTGTTTAACCAATAACATACAGTGCAACAAATACAAATATTAATATTAATCACAATATCTTCTTATGACATCAGTATACCTTTTTTTTTTTTTTTTAACTCAGAAGTCCTTCATGAGCTCATGAAATAATAACATAACTGTTGTTGTAAAATACTTTGAGGTGGTGCTGTACAATGCAATTTCATATACTAAATAGAATTTAGTTGAGGTAATTATCCCTTGCTGCTTGTGAACGAAGCTAGAGAGCGCTGCTTGTGATCGATGCAGTGCTCAAGAAAACTTCTCCTCAGAAATACTGAATAACATAAGTCTCTACCTTATTACTGAATTTCAGCAATCCACTTGCCTTATACTGCAAAGTCAGTCACTCTTTTACTACAAACAGCTGCAGAAATCTCACAGTTATGCCCTTATGTAATGTAGCTTTATAAATCCAGTCAGTGTATTTGTGCAAACTGTTCAGGCAGAATAACTTATAGGATATTCTCTGGGTTATCTCTTTAATATACATCACACTCAGTTACTTCCTTATGTAATGCAGCTGTGCAATCCATTTAGTGTATTTATGCAACTGTTTAGGCAGAATAACTTCTAGAATATTCTCTGGGTTATCTCTTTAATATACAACAACTCTGCAGCACATCACACTCAGTTACTTCCTTATGTAATGCAGATGTGCAATCCATTAAGTGTATTTATGCAACTGTTTAGGCAGAATAACTTCTAGAATATTCTCTAGGTTATCTCTTTAATATACAACTCTGCAGCACATCACATATGACTAGTATATATTTTCTCTTGCATTTAGTTAACATGAAGTTATGGAGATCTTAAAACAGCAGATAATGGCTGACACTCACTGTACAAATAAAAGGTTCCAACTTCTGTCTTCAGCAGCCACATGTAGCAATGTCTGAACTGTCTCTGGAATCCATGCATTAGTCTGAATAACTTCTTTCAGCTTGGAAACAGCAACTTTCTTCCCCCATCTCAAAGTCTGTGCAAGCTCCACACTTCTCTTAACACCTCAGAAAATCTCCTCAGCACTAACACTCCTCCCCCTTCCCAGATGGCATTTCTCTTCCTCAATACAACTATTACAGCAGCCATCTTGGGTAAAGGCAAGGTCCTTACATATACCTTTGCTCATTGTAGCACTACATGGACATGAGTTCAGTATCCTGCTTATGATCCAGTCGGCTTAGAATGACCAGGAGTGGGTGAGCTGATACACACCAAGATATCAACTTGCGACTACTAGCACATAAGGGTGCTATTGCCAAATGTGAGAACCCTTTTGGCTTTATTTCCATATCTTCCCCATCAGTCTGGTTGATCTACACATGAGGCGCCCCTCTGTCTTGTTTTTTGTTCTATAGTTCATGGAACATTTACATTTGTTTTCATTAAACGACTATACATGCTCCACTGCTACAGGTAAAAAAAGTTCACCTGTAGCAACTAAAATGATTACCTAAACACGCTGGAGAGCCTCGCTAACCCGCTCCTCTTTTTCACAGAGCCCCAGAGGCTTAGGCCCCAATATTCAAAACATTGTCAGATTGACAGGAAAATGGCTTTTTTGCATCGCCATCGTCAGTCTGGCGATATACTCTAAAAAAAAGGTGATGAACCGCAAAGTGCTGATGATTTGCAATGTGTCTCCCATTGGCTTCAAATATTTGAAGTGTTCCTACACAGCACAGACAGTGCATTCACTGAAACAAAAAAAAAAACGGTTTCTGTGCATGAACAAATAATACAACCCTAACCTTGCTGTAACTAAACCTACACTACCTGCCTCACATTGGAAAATCTCGCCACTGAAAAGATGACGAAAAAATGTGGCTGAAATCCTATAACTAACTTGCAGTGCTCCCTTGGAAAATATCGCACTACTGGTGATGTATTGCAATTAAAATGCAGGTTACTCTCCTGGAATGCCAGATGAAGAGTGAGTGCTGGGTCCATTGTATTTATTAGAGATAATATCCACTCAAGCACCCTCTAGTTGTTTGAAATGGAGTGAGAGTGCACTTAATTGAATCAATTTATATATATATATATATATATATATATATATATATATATATATATATATATATATATATATAAGTTCAAGGATTAAGCACTCACTGGTCTTCAGCCGTCTGTGGTAGAACAACATTTTATTAATGTGACGTTTTGGGACACAAAAAGCAGTCCCTTCCTCTGACAAACAAAAGTGCAAAATGACAAACTTTTAAAGGTAAGTGAAACCCTCCCCATTCATCTCAGCCAATCCAGGCTGTCTACGTGTCAAGACAGAAGAAACAAAGCTCCTGATAGGTGAAGACAGAAGAAACAAAGGTCCTGATAGGTTAACATTGTGTTAGACATAGTGTACAATCCTATGCTGTAATAAGCACCCAATAAGCAAATATAAATGTGTATAAAGTGTCTCAAGGCCTATATTCAAAAGCCATAAGTTAATGCCAAAAGAACTTATAATGAACTTATAAACATTCATTACGGTCATATTTTCCCGGGTTAGGGTTATGGACCAATCACGCTCATTGACAAGGGCCACACACCCCTAATGAGCCAATCGTATAGACTGAATAACAAGTAGTTAAATAAAGGGTAACACCCACCATATCTCATTGGTGGACATAATCCTGTTATGCAGTGTGTGACGTCTGCGTGGTTACCAAGAGAGCCTCTCTTGCCACAGTGCAACTATGATCAGCACGAGAGCGCCGTAGGTGTCTATGTAAACCAACATTATCTAATACGAGTACCTAAGAGGAATCAAATACTGTTATAACCAGATCCATCCATACCTGTCACAACCACACCAAATACAACCCCTCCTAGTGTATATACGCGATTGTCCCATCTGTCGCCCTAGTCACCACCAATCCCCTAGAGGAGAATTGGAAACATATTTCATTAAGCAACGCCCCCAATCTTCATTGGTAAATGTTATGCCTTTAGTTTACATACACATCAGAGGACTGCGTTATTCACATCCACTAAGTGACAGCCGCATGTACTATTCATATTGTTACAAACGTGGATAACTGTGTATGTGAGCCAATTAGTCCACATCATCTTCCGCTCGTGTACCCATACCGTACTACTCACAACCCATCGATCGCCAAAAACACCCAATGGAAGTCACTGAGCTCCTGTGGTCCCAAGAACGGACCGGTACTTCAATATTATAAGTTTTAAACACCCGGGCCAAATGACCAGTCTGTTCTGTTTTTTACAGTTTGAACCCTCAATGTCGTTATACAGTGCAACGTATATACAGTATAATGAATGTAGAGGAAATCTGCATTGATTATACAGTGCAGCATGTTTATTTACACTATATGATAATGCAAGGCATCTATACACAGACAGGTATGTTTTTTAGAGCATTAATGTTCAATATAATCACTTTACAGTGACACTTGTCCACAATAAGTGAGTTGTACTGGTTCCCTGGCCAAAACTTGCCAGTACTACACTGCAAGTTAATCTGATCTGTTTTAGGGCTTGAAAAACAAATAATTTTTAGGGCTAGATTACTAGTAGAGCACTAATTATTGCTCAAGCTTGCGTGGGAACTGAACTCAACATTGGCTTTATGTGCATTGGAAACCACTTGTATTGCAAGTTCAAAGCAAAAAGTTTTCACTCTCGTGCTAATCCGACGCATGCAAAAAGTCAAATTTACAATTAGGGCTGTGCAGTTTATCACAATTTTTTGGTTTTGCGATTTAAAAAAAAAATCCCCACTTTGTTCAATAAAAAGGAGGCGGACCAGGAGGGAGATAAGAAAGCAGAGAGGCTGCAACATCCACAAAGGGCACCTATAACTGACATAAACTCCCCTCTTCACTAGAAAAACATAATTTATTTGATAAATGTATTTCTTTCATGGTGGCAAGAGTCCATGATTTGTTACATATGGGATATGCATTCCTACCAGGAGGAGGCAAAGTTTCCCAAACCTCAAAGCCTATAAATACCCTACCCACCTCACTCATATCTCAGTTTAATGTATAGCCAAGAAGTTAGGTGTAAAAGGAGTATGAAAAAGCCATATAAAAAAAGGAAAAGGAAAAAAAGATGTGTTATGTTAAAAACAACCCATAATAGGGAGAGGACCTCATGCAGGCCCATTTATCAAAGGGCTTGCGGACCTGATCCGACACTGCGGATCAGGTCCGCAAGACCTCGCTAAATGCGGAGAGCAATACGCTCTCCGCATTTAACATTGCACCAGCAGCTCACAAGAGCTGCTGGTGCAACGCCGCCCCCTGCTGACTCGCGGCCAATCGGCCGCCAGCAGGGGGTGTCAATCAACCCGATCGTACTCGATCGGGTTGATTTCCAGCGATTCCTGTCCGCCTGCTCAGAGCAGGCGGACAGGGTTATGGAGCAGCGGTATTGGTGACCGCTGCTTCATAAGGTGTGTTTCTGGCGAGTCTGAAGACTCGCCAGAAACACGGCCCTTCAAGCTCTGTACGGAGCTTGATAAATGGGCCTGATGGACTCTCGCCAGCATGAAAGAAATTAATTTATCAGGTAAGTTCTTACATAAATTATATTTTCTTTCATATAGGTGGCGAGAGTTCACAATTTGTTACATATGGGATATAATATCCAAGATGTGGAAGACCACGAGTAACAAAATAAAAAGGGAGGGATAAAATATAAAAAGCTTTTTGCACTGAAAAGAATATCCAAAATAAAGTATTTTAATAACTAAAATACCTAAAGAAATTTTTATAAGCAACATAATCGACAAGTGACAACTGCCTGAAGAACCTTTCTACCAAAAGCTGCTTCTGAAGAGGCAAAAACATCAAAATGTATAAAAGTATGCAAAGAAGACCAAGTGGCTGCTTTGCAGATTTTATCAACTGAATCCTCATTCTTCAAAGTCCAAGAAGTAGCAACTGATCTTGTAGAATGAGCAGTAATTCTCTGTGGCGGAGACTGACCCGTTTCCTATATAAGCTTTGTGAATCAGAAGTTTTAACCAAGAGGCTAAAGAAATAGCAGAGGCTTTCTGACCTTTCCGCGAACCAGTAAAAATGACAAATAAACTAGAAGTCTTTCTGAAATCTTTAGTGGCAGCAACATAATTTTTCAAAGCTCTGACAACATCCAACGAAGGTAAAGATTTTTTTGCAACACTTTTAGGATTAGGACATAAAGAGGAAACAACAATTTCCTAGTTAATGTTATAATTAACAGCTGCTTTGTCTTGATGAAAAATCAAGTAATGGTGTTTCACAAGAAAGGGCGGATAATTCTAAAACTCTTCTAGCAGAAGAGATAGCTAAAAGAAACAGAACATTCCAAGAGTTTAATTTTAATTTTAAGTTTAATATCTAAAGAATGCATAGGCTCAAAAGGAGAAGCCTGTAAAGACTGTAATACTAGATTAAGACTCCATGGAGGAGAGATCGATTTAATTACAGGTTTTATTCTTGATAAGGCCTGAACAAAATAATGAATGTCTGGAAGATGAGCAATCTTTCGTTGAAACATGACAGAAAGGGCAGAACTCTGTTCTTTCAAATTACTGGAAGATAAGTTCTTATCTAAACCATCTTGAAGAAACTGAAAGATTCTAGGAATTCTAAATGTATGACAAGAAAAATTATGATTGGAACACCAGGAGATATATGTTTTCCAAACTTTATAAAAAAAAATCCTTGAAACAGGTTTTCTTGCTTGTATCATAATAATAATTACAGAGTCAGAAAAACCTCTGTGACTGAGAACTAGGCGTTCAATCTCCACGCCATTAAGTTCAGAGATTTTAAGTCTGGATGAAAGAAGGGACCTTGAGACAGAAGGTCTGGTCTTAGAGGAAGATGCCATGGCAGGTAGCTGGACATACAAACTAGATCTGCATACCAGATCCTGAGAGGCCATGCAGGGGCTATCAGAAGTACAGATGATTGTTCCATCTTGATTTTTGAAATCACTCTATTGGAATGACCAAGGGAGTGCTAGAGCATTTATCATTACTGCTTGAGGATCCCTTGACCTTGCAAGGTATCTTGGAAGTTTGTTGTTCAGACAAGAGGCTATAAGATCTATTTGTGGAAGACTCCAGATCTGAAAAAATTGTAAGAATACATCCTGATGGACAGACTATACCCCCGGGTGAAGTGACTGACGGCTGAGATAATCTGCCTCCCAGTTGTCCACACCAGGGATGTGAATCACAGTGATGAGACAGGAATTGGTTTCTGCCCAAGAAAGTATCCTGGATACTTCTCTCATGGCTAGGTAGCTTTGAGTTCCCCTTAATGATTGACATATACCTAGGGGGACCATATTGCCGCTTTAAAAAGGAACACATATGAAAAATACATATGTCAGGGTTCTTATACAAAACATTTATTTTTAACTGCCCTGAAAACAGCACTGACATATGTATTTTTCATATGTGTCCTTTTTTAAAGCGGTAATATGGTCCCCCTACCTATGCCACTGTTGTGATTTTGGAGGATATTTATCAAAGCGTCAACTATGTTGCATTCACGGGCATCACTCCGCTTGCCAAACATCACGGCCATGGATCTGAATACGATCTCCTTATTTATCAAAAAAGCTGTCAAAAACACGCGCGTCAACTACGGTGCAAAGAGCATCAGACTGGTGTTAACTAACAGTCATCGATGTTGCGGCTATTCGGGTTTTTCACAACTTTATTTATATAATTTCATTACTGTCCACGAACAAGCCCATTTCTCTTTAGCACATTATTGTATATAGTGTATTCTTTTTCTGAGCAGAACTAATTGCGAATATAGCAAGTAGCGACATATTTGGTGCAAAGTGGAGAGTGAATTATTAGAATTCTTTTTAAGATTGGACATACATATTTCAGTATGTATATACACACACACACACACACACATATATATATATACGTGTGTGTGTTATGTCAGAAATATATTTCAAACATATTTACATGTCCCTAAGTTCCTTTTTTTGTTTTAAACAATGTTGTTTGACATATCTCTGTGTTTATTTATACCACTATATGTATATAGTGTAAATGTATTTGTTTTCTCAGCAGGAAAAATTGCCAATATAAGATGTAATCAGAGTATCATATGCATTTATTTGCACTCAATGGATATTTTAAAGGGATAGGAAAATAACAATTTAAGTTGCACTAGTGGGAGCCAGCAGCTATTTGGTGCCTGCACACATTTGTCTCTTGTGATTGGCTAAATAGATGTGTTCAGCTAGCTGCCAGTAGTGCAATGTTGTACCTTCAACAAAGCATAACAAGAGAATGAAGCAAATTTGATAATAGAAGTAAATTGGAAAGTTGTTTAAAATTGTATGTTCTATCCAAATCATAAATGAATATTTTGGGCTTTCCTGTCCCTTTAAGATCTAGGCCAGGTTTCTCTCTGCACCTGTTTAACCCCTCCTGATTACAATCTATTTTTAAAAAACACCCCTTCACAGGTGTTATAAAATGGGCTGGCATATAAGATGACATTTCTTACTGAAAAATAAATTCAAGAAGAAATACACTGAAAATAGCATGAGAGTAAAGAGGTGATTTTAATTTCTGCTGTATCTGATTCATGACAGTTTAATATTAGGTGGGCTATCCCTTTGAGCTATCAGCTTAAGATTCTATTGAATCAAACATCAATTCGAATTTTAAAATCCTTGTCTAAAATATTACACTGTGTGCCCTAATGTCAGCATCAATGTTTATCTTTAATACTAATTTCACATATACATACTTTCAAAGTATAATGCACAATGTAACAAATGGCACTTACAAGTTCTGATGAGTGATCAATGACACAAGTATCGAGCAATTTGATTTGTTAGTGATAGTTTAGAATGATTATTTGAATCAGATTGGCTGATGTCATAAATCATGCGATTATGCATATTCCAATCAAAAGTGGTGGAAAAATTCACTAGTGTGTGGGTTATCTAGGAGTTTGCTTGATAATTGGTGTGAAAAGTGTTGCGTCAAATATGGCGCGAAGTGGGGAGTGGGACTTACATGACTTAAACATGGTGCACATAGATTTTTCCAAAAAATAAAAAGGAAGTTAACTATATTATGTTGTGTATTTATTTCATTTTTATCTCTATATCTATTAGTGCAACAAGTTTGGGGCAAAACTTTGCACCAAATATGTGGAAATAATATTGTCCCCTTGCTTTGTAATGAGAGACAAAGTTGAAGCATAATCCATAAGTAGTAATACATTTTTTATTTTGATCCCTATATCTACATAGTGCACCAAATGTGGAGCAATAATATTGTTTGATTTAGAAAGGGTATACAATTTTAATAAAGTTTCTAATTTACTTTTATTATGTAATATACTTCATTCTCTTACAGCATCGAACATAAGCTTTCTGTGTTTTCCGACTCCCATTGAGTTCTATGGCATCCGCGACCTGAAGGGTGGTGCATTGAAAACCAGGTACGCTGAGTCAGAAAAGACGCAAACGTAACTGTAGAAATTTTGATAACTTTGTGAGAGCTTTAAATAGTTTTGAATAGGAGGGTGAATGAACACGATTCCACTCTAATTTCATGGGTTTTCAACTCGCATCGATCTGCATCGGATTGAGATTGCGGGATTATATGTTATGTCATAAATTATGTCATAAATTTCAACATCTTGATGCTTTGATAACTGCGGCAAATCAATCTCGCAACAATTACGACGCGGAATTCCAGCGTATTTTTAGTTGACGCTTTGATAAATAGGCCTCATTGACTGTTTGAAAATGAAGGTAAGGTTCATTCTTCAAAAGACGCCAAGCTTGAAGAGCTTTGAAGAGAGCACCAAGTTCTAAGATATTGATTGGAATCTTTGGCCTAGATTTGGAGTTTGGCGTTAGCCGTGAAAACCAGCGTTAGAGGCTCCTAACGCTGGTTTTAGGCTAACTCCGGTATTTGGAGTCACTCAAAATAGGGTCTAACGCTCACTTTTCAGCCGCGACTTTTCCATACCGCAGATCCCCTTACGTCAATTGCGTATCCTATCTTTTCAATGGGATCTTTCTAACTCCGGTATTTAGAGTCGTGTCTGAAGTGAGCGTTAGACATCTAACAACAAAACTCCAGCCGCAGGAAAAAAGTCAGTAGTTAAGAGCTTTCTGGGCTAACGCCGGTTCATAAAGCTCTTAACTACTGTACTCTAAAGTACACTAACACCCATAAACTACCTATGTACCCCTAAACTGAGGCCCCCCCACATCGCCGCCACTCGATTACATTTTTTTAACCCCTAATCTGCCGACCGCCACCTACGTTATACTTATGTACCCCTAATCTGCAGCCCCTAACACCGCCGACCCCTGTATTATATTTATTAACCCCTAATCTGCCCCCCACAACATCGCCGCCAGCTACCTACAATAATTAACCCCTAATCTGCCGACCGCAAAGCGCCGCCACCTACATTATAGCTATGTACCCCTAATCTGCTGCCCCTAACACCGCCGACCCCTATATTATATTTATTAACCCCTAATCTGCCCCCCACAACGTCGCCTCCACCTGCCTACACTTATTAACCCCTAATCTGCCGAGCGGACCGCACCGCTACTATAATAAAGTTATTAACCCCTAATCCACCTCACTAACCCTATAATAAATAGTATTAACCCCTAATCTGCCCTCCCTAACATCGCCAACACCTAACTTCAATTATTAACCCCTAATCTGCCGACCGGAGCTCACCGATATTCTAATAAATGTATTAACCCCTAAAGCTAAGTCTAACCCTAACACTAACACCCCCCTAAATTAAATATAATTTTAATCTAACGAAATTAATTAACTCTTATTAAATAAATTATTCCTATTTAAAGCTAAATACTTACCTGTAAAATAAACCCTAATATAGCTACAATATAACTAATAATTACATTGTAGCTATTTTAGGATTAATATTTATTTTACAGGCAACTTTGTAATTATTTTAACCAGGTACAATAGCTATTTAATAGTTAAGAACTATTTAATAGCTAAAATAGTTAAAATAATTACAAATTTACCTGTAAAATAAATCCTAACCTAAGTTACAATTAAACCTAACACTACACTATCAATAAATTAATTAAATAAAATACCTATAATTATCTACAATTAAACCTACCACTACACTATCAATAAATAAATTAAATACCTACAAATAACTACAATGAAATAAACTATCTAAAGTACAAAAAATAAAAAAGAACTAAGTTACAAAAAATAAAAAAATGTTTACAAACATAAGAAAAATATTACAACAATTTTAAACTAATTACACCTACTCGAAGCCCCCTAATAAAATAACAAAGACCCCCAAAATAACAAAATGCCCTACCCTATTCTAAATTACTACATTTCAAAGCTCTTTTACCTTACCAGCCCTGAACAGGGCCCTTTGCGGGGCATGCCCCAAGAAATTCAGCTCTTTTGCCTGTAAAAAAAAACATACAATACCCCCCCCCCAACATTACAACCCACCACCCACATACCCCTAATCTAACCCAAACCCCCCTTAAATAAACCTAACACTAAGCCCCTGAAGATCTTCCTACCTTGTCTTCACCCTACCAGGTTCACCGATCCGTCCTGAAGAGCTCCTCCGATGTCCTGATCCAAGCCCAAGCGGGGGGCTGAAGAGGTCCATGATCCGGCTGAAGTCTTCATCCAAGCGGGAGCTGAAGAGGTTAAAATTGTTGTAATATTTTTCTTATGTTTGTAAATATTTTTTTATTTTTTGTAACTTAGTTCTTTTTTATTTTTTGTACTTTAGATAGTTTATTTCATTGTAGTTATTTGTAGGTATTGTATTTAATTTATTTATTGATAGTGTAGTGGTAGGTTTAATTGTAGATAATTATAGGTATTTTATTTAATTAATTTATTGATAGTGTAGTGTTAGGTTTAATTGTAACTTAGGTTAGGATTTATTTTACAGGTAATTTTGTTATTATTTTAACTAGGTAACTATTAAATAGTTCTTAACTATTTAATAGCTATTGTACCTGGTTAAAATAATTACAAAGTTGCCTGTAAAATAAATATTAATCCTAAAATAGCTACAATGTAATTATAATTTATATTGTAGCTATATTAGGATTTATTTTACAGGTAAGTATTTAGCTTTAAATAGGAATAATTTATTTAATAAGAGTTAATTAATTTCGTTAGATTAAAATTATATTTAACTTAGGGGGGTGTTAGTGTTAGGGTTAGACTTAGCTTTAGGGGTTAATATATTTATTATAGTAGCGGTGAGCTCCGGTCGGCAGATTAGGGATTAATGTTTGAAGTTAGGTGTCGGCGATGTTAGGGAGGGCAGATTAGGGGTTAATACTATTTATTATAGGGTTAGTGATGCGGATTAGGGGTTAATAACTTTATTATAGTAGCGCTCAGGTCCGCTCGGCAGATTAGGGGTTAATAAGTGTAGGCAGGTGGAGGCGACGTTGAGAGGGGCAGATTAGGGGTTAATAAATATAATATAGGGGTCGGCGGTGTTAGGGGCAGCAGATTAGGGGTACATAAGGATAATGTAAGTAGCGGCGGTTTACGGAGCGGCAGATTAGGGGTTAAAAATAATATGCAGGGGTCAGCGATAGCGGGGGCAGCATATTAGGGGTTAATAAGTGTAAGGCTAGGGGTGTTTAGACTCGGGGTACATGTTAGGGTGTTAAGTGCAGACATAGGAAGTGTTTCCCCATAGCAAACAATGGGGCTGCGTTAGGAGCTGAACGCGGCTTTTTTGCAGGTGTAAGGTTTTTTTTCAGCTCAAACAGCCCCATTGTTTCCTATGGGGGAATCGTGCACGAGCACGTTTTTGAGGCTGGCCGCTTGCGTAAGCAACTCTGGTATCGAGAGTTGAAGCTGCGTTAAAAATGCTCTACGCTCCTTTTTTGGAGCCTAATGCAGCCTTTTTGTGGACTCTCAATACCAGAGTTATTTTTATGGTGCGGCCAGAAAAAAGCCGGCGTTAGCTACGCGGGTCGTTACCAACAAAACTCTAAATCTAGGCCTTTGTTTCCTGAATATTCCAAACTCCCTGTCCAGTCAGGGACCCGCATACTGCTCCCCAACCTGTAAGACTTGCATCTGTTGTAATCACAGACCAGGTAGGGCGAACAAAGGAGGCCCCCTGAAGAATTTGGCGGTCTAGCCACCATGTCAGAGAAAAACGAGTGTTGGGATCTAAGAATAATTGTTGTGATTCGAGTATAATTCTTGCACCATTGGTGCAGCATGCAAAGTTGAAGAGGCCTCATATGAAAACGAGCAAAGGGGATAGATTCTAATGCTGCAATCATTAGGCCTAACACCTCCATACACATAGCCACTGAAGGTCTGAAGGTTCAGACAAGCTGAGATTAACTTTATTCATCTCTTTTCTGTTAGAGAAAGAGTCATGGACACTGAGTCTACTTGGAATCCCAAATAAGTGACCTTTGTCTGAGGAATCAAGAAACTCTTTAGAAAATGTATCCTCCAACCAGGATTTTGAAAAAACAACAATAATTGAGTTGTGTGAGATTTTGCTAAATGAAAAGATTGAGCTAGAACCAAGATATCATCCAAATAAGGAAACATTGCAATACCCTGCTCTCTGGTTACAGATAGAAGGGCACTGAGAACCTTTGAAAATAATCTTGGTGCTGTTGCTAGGTCAAACGGAAGAGCAACAGTAAACTGAAAATGCTTTTCTAGAAAAGAGAATCTCAGAAATGGAAAATGGTCTGCATGAATAGGAATGTGAAGGTAAGCATCCTGTAAGTTTATTGTGGACATATAATGACCTTGCTGAATAAAAGTTAGAATAGTCCTTTTAGTTTCCATCTTGAAAGTTGGAATTCTTACAAATTTGTTTAGTGTTTTCAGATCCAAGATTGGTCTAAAGGAATTCTCCTTCTTTGGTACAATGAATAGATTTGAGTAGAAACCATTTCCTTGTTCCTGTAGAGGAACTGGGAAAATCACTCCCATCAATTCCAGATGTGAGACACATGTTAGAAAAGCCTGAGCTTTTACTGGATGTTTTGGAACATGAGTTAAAAAACCCCATCCCCTTGGGGGTTTGATTTTGAAAGCAATTCGTTATCCCTAAGAGATTATACTCTAAATCCAGGGATTTTGGACAGATTCTTACCAAATATTCTGAAAAAGTTTTAATCTGCCCCCTACCAGAAGAACTGGATTGATGGCCGCACCTTCATGCTGTTTTTTGGACAGGATTAGGATTCTTGAATTGTTTAGATTTATTCCAATTGAAAGAAGGCCTCCAGTTAGAGCTAGGGACTTTTGGAGAGGGGGAAGGCTTCTGATCTTTGTTACGAAAAGAACGAAAACGATTTGGAGCCTTGAACTTCCCTTTAGATCTATAATCTTGAGTCAAAAAAAATGATTTACCTCCAGTAATGGAAGAAATGATAGAACCAATTGGGAACCAAATAGATTTTTATCCTGGAAAGAAAGGGATAGTAATCTCATCTTGGAAACCATATCAGAATTCCAAGTTTTGAGCCATAAAGCTCTTCTAGAGAGAACAGCTAAAGACATAGGCTCGCCGGAAACAGTAGTTATGAAGCAGCGGTCTAAAGACCACTACTCCATAATTTGCCCATCTGCTCTGAGGCCGCAGACAGAAATCAAGCCGATCGAATACGATTGGGCTGATTGACACCCCCTGCTAGCGGCGAATCTGCAGGGGGCCGCATTGCACCAGCAGTTCACAAGAACTGCTGGTTCAATGATAAATGCTGACGGCGTATGCTGTCAGCATTTATCGATGTGCAGCGGACATGATACGCTACATTGTATCATGTCTGCCCACACTATGATAAATCTACCCCATAGTTTTAATGTTAATCTTGACAATGTCAAATACTTCATCATATATAAAAAGATTTGCTTCTTGTAGTAAATGTATCACATTACAGCATTCAGGGTCTGAAGAAAATTGCTGCGCAAGATTCGAAAGCCAAAAAGTAGAAGCAACTGCTACATCAGCAATAGACATGGCTGGCCTAAGAGCATAGCCAGTATGTAAATAAGCCGTTCTCAAAAAAGATTCAAGTTTCCTAGGATCTTTGAAAGAAGTACAATCTTCTAACGGAATTGTAGTACGTTTAGCTAGAGAAGAAATAGCCCCATCTACCTTCGGGATAGTTTCCCATAGTTCTAGATTAGCAACAGGTAAAGGATACAATTTTTTAAACCTAGAAGAAGAATTAAAAGAAGTACCAGGTTTAGAACATTTATTAGATATAATATTAGAGACTGCATTAGGAACAGGAAATATCTCTGTAATAAAAATGTTAGACTTAAAAAAAGAATTTAACTTGTTACAAGGAACATCCTCAGAAGGTTTAACTTCTTCAATACCTAAAGTGACTAAAACTAATTTTAAAAGAGAATGCATGTGCTCAATTTAAAATAGAAAAGAAGATTTATCTGGTTCTGTATCAGATGAAGGAGCCTCAGTATCAGAGGAATTATCATCATGAGAAGATACGTCAGTATTAGTCTGATCAGTTCAGATATTACTAGATAAAGGTAAAACATGTGCTGATCTCTTACGCTTATTTGAAGGCGGAAATTCCATCAGAGACTTCTCAATTGAAGCAGCAATAAATGTCTTCATTGCTCGAGGTACGCCATCTACATCCATCTGTGAAATTGAAACAGAAGGAGTTTTTGAAACCATAGGAACATCAGTAGGTCGTGATAAAAACAATATACAATTTGCTGAAAATGGCACTTCAGAAGTTTTGCAAAAGATACACTTAGCTTTAGTAGAAAGTTGTTCAACAGACAGGTCCTATGGTAATTTCAGGGATAGAAGTAGGTTGTTCCATTATGGCAGAGAAAAACAAATTAATTTAATTACAATTTTGAAAAAAAAACTATTTGCTTAAAAGACATTGAGAATTGTGAAATCTTTGCTAAGTAAATAAATAGTTTATAAAAAAAACACTTATTTAAAGCGCCTTAAGAATAACTAAATGTAACAACATAAAGCCCCTATATAAAAATGTGAGGCATCTGAGGGATGCAAAGGGCGGCTATTTAAAGTTAGAAAAAGGTGCGAAAATCGCTGCACAAAAGTACACGTAAAAATGGCAGGAGAATCACGTCATAAGGGGCAGGCTTAAAATTTTAAACAAACCGGCTAATGGTAAGTAATAAATAGCGCATAGCAGCGTTTATACTATCCATCCTCAAACTTATCTAAAATAAAGCAAAGTTACAAATGTCCCTGGGCTGCCAAATATTAGTATAATTATGCAAGAAACCTTTGAAATTAGCTATGAGTGCCTTTAGGAAAAAACAATATACTTACCTGAATTTAGAGAGACACTCGTCCACTAAAGCAGACAGGCCAAACCAGTGCTGAAAACGTATCAACAGAGGAACAAGTATAGGAGTATGTTGAACCATAAAGGGAGGCAGGAGATGAATGATTTACAGATAGCCCATAGAAGGTTTTAAACAAAGGTAAAACATGATAACCTTAGGCAAACTCCCCTCACATCCCTCTGACAAACAATGTACTCTGAGGGAAAGAAACAGACTGCAATATACACTGAAGCAAATATCACTGAAGTACATCATACTTTAACCACCTCCAAAGGAGACAAAGTTTAAACTGAGATATGAGTGAGGTGGGTGGGGTATTTGTAGGTTTTGAGGTTTGGGAAACTTTGCCTCCACCTGGTAGGAAGGTATATCCCATATGTAACAAATCGTGGACTCTCACCACCTATATGAAAGAAACAACATTAGCAACCATTTGTGAAATCGGGCACATCCAGGCCAGTGCGGTAACCAGTTTGACGCTAAGGTAAAAAATAAACGCATTGTTTTTCTTTACAATTATTACATTCAACTGTTGGGCACAGTGATCCCTGACAGCATGAAATCCTTATTAATTTTGTATGTTTAAATTCTCACTGAATATGCAATGCTTACAGACCCATCGTTACTGGGCTGCTTATGAATAATTCATTGACAAGCTACCTAGTTGATAAGTAAAAGCAATACTTTTGCATGAACGCTCTGATTTACTTGATAAGCTAGATTTATAGAAGCCGGTAGAACGCTCTGTTTAATGAACATTGCTACCATTCAAAGTGTTAGAAAACATCCTCAATAAAACTATAAAGTATTTTTGATCAAAGGGGTTAAATTTGCCCATAAGTATCCAGGACACATGATCATTACCCATTACAAATATTTTATGTGCCAGTAAAAGCAGGTAATCAAGGGAGGGACCCAATCATGCCCAGGTAAGGGTAACTTGTGAAATACCTCATAACAAATAGACACAAACTGGGAGGTGTTGATGTTTAGGGTCTATGGATTATTAATCCGGCCACAAAAAAAAAATTGGATGACAAATTTTCATGTTGGGGACATACAGTAAATTCCAAGGTCCAGTATTTGCAACCCTGCTGGCAAACCAGGGAAGTGAAAAACTAGTGTCATTTGAACACCATCCAACTACCACCTAAGGGGTCAAGTGATAGGAAATTGATATAAGATATTGCTTAATCTAGTTGCATGAATAATTCCCCTTTTACAGAGAAAACCTGAACATATGAAGAATTATTATGAGTTTCCACAGATACCTATCTAATATGTAAAATTACAGTTTCTGCACATTTATTAATCCTTGATTTTTTTCCTGATTTTTTAGTATAGACGCCATATACACACACACACACGCATATACACACACACACACAAACATATATACATATACACACACACATATACACACACAAACATATATACATACACACACACGCATATACACACACACACACACACACACAAACATATACACATATACACACACACACACAAACATATACACATGTACACACACACACACAAACATATATACATATACACACACACATGCATATACACACACACACACACAAACATATATACATATACACACACACACACACAAACATATATACATATACACACACACACACAAACATATATACATATACACACACACAAACATATATACATATACACACACACACACAAACATATATACATATACACACACACGCATATACACACACACACACACACACACACACAAACATATATACATATACACACACACACAAACATATATACATATACACACACACACACACACATATATATATATATAGGGAGTGCAGAATTATTAGGCAAGTTGTATTTTTGAGGATTAATTTTATTATTGAACAACAACCATGTTCTCAATGAACCCAAAAAACTCATTAATATCAAAGCTGAATAGTTTTGGAAGTAGTTTTTAGTTTGTTTTTAGTTATAGCTATTTAAGGGGGATATCTGTGTGTGCAGGTGACTATTACTGTGCATAATTATTAGGCAACTTAACAAAAAACAAATATATACCCATTTCAATTATTTATTTTTACCAGTGAAACCAATATAACATCTCAACATTCACAAATATACATTTCTGACATTCAAAACAAAAACAAATCAGTGACCAATATAGCCACCTTTCTTTGCAAGGACACTCAAAAGCCTGCCATCCATGGATTCTGTCAGTGTTTTGATCTGTTCACCATCAACATTGCGTGCAGCAGCAACCACAGCCTCCCAGACACTGTTCAGAGAGGTGTACTGTTTTCCCTCCTTGTAAATCTCACATTTGATGATGGACCACAGGTTCTCAATGGGGTTCAGATCAGGTGAACAAGGAGGCCATGTCATTAGATTTTCTTCTTTTATACCCTTTCTTGCCAGCCACGCTGTGGAGTACTTGGACGCGTGTGATGGAGCATTGTCCTGCATGAAAATCATGTTTTTTTTGAAGGATGCAGACTTCTTCCTGTACCACTGCTTGAAGAAGGTGTCTTCCAGAAACTGGCAGTAGGACTGGGAGTTGAGCTTGACTCCATCCTCAACCCGAAAAGGCCCCACAAGCTAATCTTTGATGATACCAGCCCAAACCAGTACTCCACCTCCACCTTGCTGGCGTCTGAGTCGGACTGGAGCTCTCTGCCCTTTACCAATCCAGCCATGGGCCGATCCATCTGGCCCATCAAGACTCACTCTCATTTCATCAGTCCATAAAACCTTAGAAAAATCAGTCTTGAGATATTTCTTGGCCCAGTCTTGATGTTTCAGCTTGTGTGTCTTGTTCAGTGGTGGTCGTCTTTCAGCCTTTCTTACCTTGGCCATGTCTCTTAGTATTGCACACCTTGTGCTTTTGGGCACTCCAGTGATGTTGCAGCTCTGAAATATGGCCAAACTGGTGGCAAGTGGCATCTTGGCAGCTGCACGCTTGACTTTTCTCAGTTCATGGGCAGTTATTTTGCGCCTTGGTTTTTCCACACGCTTCTTGCGACCCTGTTGACTATTTTGAATGAAACGCTTGATTGTTCGATGATCACACTTCAGAAGCTTTGCAATTTTAAGAGTGCTGCATCCCTCTGCAAGATATCTCACTATTTTTGACTTTTCTGAGCCTGTCAAGTCCTTCTTTTGACCCATTTTGCCAAAGGAAAGGAAGTTGCCTAATAATTATGCACACCTGATATAGGGTGTTGATGTCATTAGACCACACCCCTTCTCATTACAGAGATGCACATCACCTAATATGCTTAATTGGTAGTAGGCTTTCGAGCCTATACAGCTTGGAGTAAGACAACATGCATAAAGAGGATGATGTGGTCAAAATACTCATTTGCCTAATAATTCTGCACTCCCTGTATATATGTTATGGGTAAAGTCAGATATCCGTGTAATCCTAGGATTACCAGCGTAAAACTGACATTACCCAAGTGGCTGTGGGTAAAGCCCGATGTAAGATCATACATCGGGCTTTACCCGGGTAATCCTAGGATTACCCAAATACTTCTGGATAAAGCCCATCTACACTATTTTTTTGCCTCTGTCTGGGCGGTTGAAGGGGGGTGCCCTGCCGATCCTCTGGCATCCACCCCAAGTGAACCTTGGGGAATAAGGTTTACAATCTTACATCGGGCTTTACCCACAGCCGCTGGGTAATGCCAGTTTTACCCGGGTAATCCTAGAATTACCCGATATCTGACTTTACGTTTTATATATATATATATATATATATATATACACACAAATTTTTTATTGAGAAATGTGTTATTTTGAAAAAAATTGCAGTTTAAAACGCAATCGTGATATTTCATGGTCAAAATCGCAATATTCATTTTTCCCCATATTGCACAGCCCTACTTACAATATTGCAATAGTGTTAACATATTCTCCCATAAACGTCAATGGAATGCGAAAAGTGGGGAAAAAAAACCTAAGACCCTACTCGCACACAAACCCGAACACGTTTTTTATATTATGTTCTTCAATTACATGATAATGCCATTTTTATTATTAAATACTTATTTTTATGTATATATGTACATACCTATACCATCATATTAAATATATATTTCTATATATATCTGATACTGTTCATGTAATATGCAGGTATAGTTATATACATAAATATATATAAATATATATATATATATATATATATATATACATATACATATATATATATATATATATATATTTGTGTGTATTTGAGACTAAAAAGGACATTATCCTGAAAGTGAAAAACATTGGAATATTAAATATGTACAGTAGATGTACAGTAAAACACATATGAACACACAAACAGTACATATGTTTACATATATTGAAAAATATACATTGGAGTCCTTTGCAATTAAGTAGATGAAAACATGTAAAATCATATTTATGCAATATTAATAGTTGTTAATAGTGATGTCGTGAATATAAAATTTTGCGTTCGCAAACCGCGAACGCGAACTTCTGCAGAAGTTTGCGAACGGGCGAACCGCTATTGACTTCAATAGGCAGGCGAATTTTAAAACCCACAGGGACTCTTTCTGGCCACAATAGTGATGGAAAGTGGTTTCAAGGGGACTAACACCTGGACTGTGGCATGCCGGAGGGGGATCCATGGCAAAACTCCCACGGAAAATTACATAGTTGATGCAGAGTCTGGTTTTAATCCATAAAGGGCACAAATCACCTAACATTCCTAAATTGTTTGGAATAACATGCTTTGAAACATCAGGTATGATGTTGTATCGATCAGGTAGTGTAAGGGTTACGCCCGCTTCACAGTGACAGACCAAACTCCCCATTTAATGCAAAAAAGTTTTGTTTTTTTTTTAAATGTACACTTACACTACTATTAAACAAGATATGAGTGGTGGCACTGGGCAAGTGGGCACAGTATACGCTGTGAGCCTGACACAAAAAAGCATACTGATGTTTGACAGTCAAAAAAGTTTTGTTTTTTTTAAATGTACACTACTATTAAACAAGATATGAGTGGTGGCACTGGGCAAGTGGGCACAGTATACGCTGTGAGCCTGACACACACGCTGGCAGGCAGGCAACTGCAATTTGATTACACAAGCAGACTGATGTTTCACAGTCAAAAAAGTTTTATTTTTTTAAATTTACACTACTGTTACACCAGATATGAGTGGTGGCACTGGGCAAGTGGGCACAGTATACGCTGTGAGCCTGACACACACGCTGGCAGGCAGGCAACTGCAATTAGATTACACAAGCAGACTGATGTTTCACAGTCAAAAAAGTTTTTTTTTTTTTTTAAATTTACACTACTGTTACACCAGATATGAGTGGTGGCACTGGGCAAGTGGGCACAGTATACGCTGTGAGCCTGACACACACGCTGGCAGGCAAGCAACTGCAATTAGATTACACAAGCAGACTGATGTTTCACAGTCAAAAAAGTTTTTTTTTTTTTTAATTTACACTACTGTTACACCAGATATGAGTGGTGGCACTGGGCAAGTGGCCACTGTATACGCTGTGAGCCTGGCACACACACTGGCAGGCAGGCAACTGCAATTAGATTACACAGGGAAAAAAAACAGCCCTAAAAAGGGCTTTTTGGGGTGCTGTCCTTACAGCAGAGATCAGATGAGTCCTTCAGGATTGTAGTGGACCCTGAATACACTAGCCTAGCTATAGATTTCCCTATTAATCAGCAGCAGCTACACTGTCCCTCCTCTCACTAACAATGCAGCTTCCAAATGAATCTAAAATGGATGCTGTCCAGGAGGTAGGAGGGTCTGGGAGGGAGGGTCTGCTGCTGATTGGCTGGAATGTGCCTGCTGACTGTGAGGTACAGGGTCAAAGTATTACTCAATGATGACGAATAGGGGGCGGATCAAACATCGCATATGTTCGCCCCCCACGGCGAACACGAACATGCTATGTTTGCCGGGAACTATTCGCCGGTGAACTATTCGCGACATCACTAGTTGTTAACTATGTATTTACTATACATATTTCACATTACATCTGTACACATATATAAACACATAGACATGTATAAATATGCATCTCAAAGTCCTTTGCCTAATTTTTTTTATTGGATAGTGTTATTATGAGTGTTTTAAATGTATTTTTGATGTATTTTGTGATACTTTTTATACAAGCATAACAGTTAACCGGATCTCTGAGATCCCGCTAACTAACCCAAGTCTTTTAATATGCGTGCTAATTTCAACATGCACAAACACCCACGATAAACTCGATATCACTCAAGGACGCCAAATGTAATCTAGCCATTATTTGTGGGTTGTGATTTTAATGGTATTAATCAATCTATAATGGTGAAAAACAAAAGAGGTCTTCGTGCCTCCAGGTTGTGTGATTTACATATTGTCACCACTGTTTAATTCATAATGCAGAGCCCCTATGCTTTTGTAAGTTATGTCATGCAGAAATGAGCCATTATAACTATTAGAGTTAGAATAAATCAGATTAACAGTCAGGAATTTGATGTGATAAAGGAAATCTATTTTCTCTATAATTACAGATTTCTAGCTGCTTAAAGGGGTATGAAACCCAAACATTTTCTTTTGTGATTCAGATAGAGCATACAATTTATAAAAAATATCCTTCTATTATCAAATTTGCTTTGTTCTCATTGTATTCTTAGTTTAAGAGATACCTAGGTAGGTTTTTGGAGCACTACATGGTGGGAAATAGCGCTGCCATCTAGTTCTCTTGCAAATGGATAACATTCTTGCAAAACTGCTGCCATATAGTTCTCCAGACCTGGACAGGCTCCTGAGCATACGTCCTTGCTTTTCAACAAAAGATACCAAGAGAACAAAGAAAATTTTATAATATAAGTAAATTAGAAAGTTGTTTGAAATTGCATACTCTGGGGCCGAATTATCGTTCGGAGCTTGATGCTCCTGTTTCCGCACGAGCCTTCAGGCTCGCCGGGAAACAGCAGTTATGAAGCAGCAGTCTAAAGACCCCTGCTCCATAACTTGTCTGCTGCTTCTGAGGCTGCGGTCTTCAATCCGCCCGATCCTATACAATGACAGGGGGCGGCATTGCACAAGCAGTTCACAAGAATTGCCAGTGCAATGATAAATGCCTACAGCGTATGCTGTCGGCATTTATCGATGTACGGAGGTCATGATACGCTACATCGTATTATGTCCATTCGCACTTTAGTAAATCAGCCCCATTATCTGAATCATGAAAGAAAAAAATGTGTTTCATTTCACTTTAATAAATCACTAGAGCATTCTGTATATAATTTCTAGGGGGGAATCTTCGCCTGTGTAGCCAAAAATCCAACAACATAAACAGAGTTCGGATCAGATTAATAAACCCTATCTGAATATGTTCACAATCTGAACTAACAGACTTTCCGGTCAAAACATAAATGCGCATAGATAAATTATTTACAATATACAGTACATGCATTGTCAAAAATATTTCTAGTAAAAATTATCACTGTTTTAGTGTTAACATTTTTCTCTGCATGTGCATGTGAAGCATAGCTAGATATTCTCAGTGCACCGACATTTAAATACTGCAGCTGCTCAGAGCACCAGTGGGACTTGTATCATGTAAGCAATAAACAAATTGAGTCATTACCAGATGGGACAAGCACCTTAGGAGCTTTGCATACTTAAATACACTTTTGAAACAGCTATAGCTTTTATTAAAAGCATATTTGCTAATACATGTCTAATACAAACATGCTTCTATTCAAAACTAAAATGCATCCATGTGGATTCCAATTTTGGCTGGAATGTCCCTTTAAAGGAAATTTCAACCTTAGGCTTAGGTTCACTAGAAACAAAAAAATCCTTAGAGGATGTTTTTTTAAATAAAATCTGATTGATTTCTTACTCTCTTTTCCTGTCTCTTAAAGGGACATGAAACCCAATTTTTTTTTTCATGATTTAGAAAGAGGATGCAATTTTAAACAACTTTCTAATTTAATTCCATTATCTAATTTGCTTTATTCTCTTGATATCCTTTGCAGAAAAGCATATCTAGATAGGCTCAGTAGCTGCTGATTGGTGGCTGCACATAGATATCTTGTGTGATTGGCTTACCAATGTGTATTTGTATTTCTTCAACAAAGGATATCTAAAGAATGAAGCACATAAGATTATAGAAGTTAATTGTAATGTTGTTTAAAATTGTATTCTCTATCTGAATCAGGAAAGAAAAAATTTGGGTTTAATGTCCCTTTAAATCTACAAATAATTTGTATAACCAGACTCATCAAATCACTCAGAGAATTAGGAATACAGATGCTAACTCATCCTTGAGTTCCTCAGATTTCTAAACTGATCTGCTAATGGAACCTCATTCCAACCTGTGTCACCAGACAACAAACAAAATTCAGCAATACAATCTTAAACAAACCTAACACCCAATCGCCTAGATTACGAGTTTGGCGTTAGCCTTAAAAAGCAGCATTGAGAGGTCCCAACGCTGCTTTTTAACACCCACTGGTATTACGAGTCAGGCAGGAAAGGGTCTACCGCTCACTTTTCTTCCGCAACTCGAGGCTACCGCAAATCCCCTTACATCAATTGCGTATCCTATCTTTTTAATGGGATTTGACTAACACCGGTATTACGAGTCTTGGAAGAAGTGAGCGGTAGACCCTCTCCTGGCAAGACTTCTACCGAATTTAAAAGTCAGTAGTTAAGAGTTTTATGGGCTAACGCCGGGAACATAAAACTCTTAACTAAAGTGCTAAAAGTACACTAACACCCATAAACGACCTATTAACCCCTAAACCGAGGCCCCCCCGCACATCGGAAACACTTTAATAAATATATTAACCCCTAATCTGCCGATCGGACATCGCTGCCACTTTAATAAATATATTAACCCCTAAAATGCTGCACTCCCGCCTCGCAAACACTAGTTAAATTTTATTAACCCCTAATCTGCCATCCCTAACATCGCCAACACCTACTTACATTTATTAACCCCTAATCTGTCACCCCCAACGTCGCCGCTACTATATTAAAGGTATTAACCCCTAAACCTAAGTCTAACCCTAACCCCCCCTAACTTAAATATAATTTAAATTAAACAAAATAAATTTAACATAATTAAATAAATTAATCCTATTTAAAAATAAATACTTACCGATAAAATATACCCTAAGATAGCTACAATATAACTAATAGTTACATTGTAGCTAGCTTAGGGTTTATTTTTATTTTACAGTCAACTTTGTATTTATTTTAACTAGGTACAATAGTTATTAAATAGTTATTAACTATTTAAGAACTACCTAGCTAAAATAAGTACAAAATTACCTGTAAAATAAATCCTAACCTAAGTTACAACTACATCTAACACTACACTATAATTAAACTAATTACCCAAACTACCTACAATTAATTACAATTAAATTAAATAAACTAAATTACGAAAAACCCCCACTAAATTACAGAAAGTAAAAAAAGAATTACAAGAATTTTAAACTAATTACACCTAATCTAATCCCCCTAATAAAATAAAATAAAAAAACTAAAAAAAAATTCCCTACCCTATACTAAATTATAAATAGCCCTTAAAAGGGCCTTTTGCAGGGCATTGCCCCAAAGTAATCAGCTCTTTCACCTGTAAAAAAATACAATTCCCCCCCAACATTAAAACCCACCACCCACACACCCAACCCTACTCTAAAACCCACCCAATCCCCCCTTAAAAAAACCTAACACTACCCCCCTGAAGATCTCCCTACCTTGAGCCGTTTTCACCCAGCCGCAAGTGGACCTCCAGAGGGTCTGAAGTCTTCATCCGATCCGGGCAGAAGAGGTCCTTCAAGCGGCAGAAGTCTTCATCCAAGTGGCATCTTCTATCTTCATCCTTTAAATGACGTCATCCAAGATGGCGTCCCTTGAATTCCGATTGGCTGATAGGATTCTATCAGCCAATCGGAATTAAGGTAGAAAAAATCCTATTGGCTGATTGGATCAGCCAATAGGATTGAGTTTGCATTCTATTGGCTGATTGGAACAGCCAATAGAATGCGAGCTCAATCCTATTGGCTGATCCAATCAGCCAATAGGATTGAACTTCAATCCTATTGGCTGATTACATCAGCCAATCTGATTTTTCCTACCTTAATTCCGATTGGCTGATAGAATCCTATCAGCCAATCGGAATTCAAGGGACACCATCTTGGATGACGTCATTTAAAGGAACCTTCATTCAGTGTTAGGACGTCATTTGAAGAGGATGGCTCCGCGTTGGCTGGATTGAAGATGGACCCGCTCCACTCCGGATGGATGAAGAAAGATGATGCCGCTTGGATGAAGACTTCTGCCGCTTGGAGGACCTCTTCTGCCCGGATCAGATGAAGACTTCTGCCCCTCTGGAGGTCCACTTCTGCCCGGCTGGGTGAAGACGGCTCAAGGTAGGGAGATCTTCAGGGGGGTAGTGTTAGTTTTTTTAAGGGGGGATTGGGTGGGTTTTAGAGTAGGTTTGGGTGTGTGGATGATGGGTTTTAATGTTGGGGGGTATTGTATTTTTTTTTTCAGGTGAAAGAGCTGATTACTTTGGGGCAATGCCCCGCAAAAGGCCCTTTTAAGGGCTATTTGTAATTTAGTATAGGTTAGGGAATTTTATTATTTTGGGGGGCTTTTTTATTTTATTAGGCGGATTAGATTAGGTGTAATTAGTTTAAAATTCTTTAGTTAATGATAGTGTAGTGTTAGGTGTAATTGTAACTTAGGTTAGGGTTTATTTTACAGGTAATTTTGTACTTATTTTAGCTAGGTAGTTATTAAATAGTTAATAACTATTTAATAACTATTGTACCTAGTAAAAATAAATACAAAGTTGCCTGTAAAATAAATATAAATCCTAAAATAGCTACAATGTAACTATTAGTTATATTGTAGCTAGCTTTGGGTTTATTTTATCGGTAAGTATTTAGTTTTAAATAGGATTAATTTATTTAATTATGTTAAATTTATTTAGTTTAATTTAAATTATATTTAAGTTAGGGGGGGTTAGACTTAGGGTTAGACTTAGGTTTAGGGGTTAATACATTTAATATAGTAGCGGCGACGTTGGGGTCGGAAGATTAGGGGTTAATAAATGTAATATAGTTGCAGCGACGTTGGGGGGGCAGATTAGGGGTTAATAAATATAATGTAGGGTTCGGCGATGTTGGGAGCAGTAGATTAGGGGTTCATAAGTATAATGTAGGTTGCGGCAGTGTCCGGAGCGGCAGATTAGGGGTTAATAATATAATGCAGGTATCAGCGATAGCGGGGGCGGCAGATTAGGGGTTAATAAGTGTAAGATTAGGGGTGTTTAGACTTGGGGGTCATGTTAGGGTGTTAGGTGCAGGCATAAAATTAATTTCCCCATAGGAAACAATGGGGCTGCGTTAGGAGCTGGACGCTGCTTTTCTGCAGGTGGTTTTTTTCAGCCTGCTCGGCCCCATTGTTTCCTATGGGGAAATCGTGCACGAGCACGTTCAGCCAGGTTACCGCTACCGTAAGCAACTCTGGTATTGAGGTGAGATGTGGAGCTAAATTCTGCTCTACGCTCACCTTTTTGCGGCTCACGGCAGGTTTAAAAAAACCTGTAATACCAGCGTTGTCTTAAGGGAGCGGTGGGAAAAAAAGGCTTGTTAGCCCCTCAAGCCTTACCGACAAAAACTCGTAATCTAGCCATATTTAAGTAATCAAATAGAACAGTCTACTCCGTAGTAAAGCGTACCTCTAATGATTTTTTGACCATCTATAATGCTCCTGCACCTAGACCCACATACTGCCGGTCCAATGTTAGACTCCTTTATTTTTTTTAAAGTTATATAGTTTTATTCTGCAATTTGCAAATACCCGCCAACTCCTCCCTCCTCATCCTGGTATAGTTTTTTTTCATGCAGTATACACTTGTGCACGTAACGCTTAATGATATCATTTTATATGTATTGTGCATAAGCAAGACAAATAACTGGAAGTGTAGAGGACCTATTATTCAGAGGGACATCCTGTTCTGTAAGCAAATTCCGAGTGAAGCTGTTGCTCTTTCTATCGTTTACTTAACATGACCCATTGCTATAGCAATAAAAAAGGAATGATGCTCTCAGTATACTGAAATGTATAATATAAAGTATCATCTTCTACTTTTAGCGACTTTGCACTTTGAAAAAGCAAAAAGCAGCATAAATATATACAAAATGTTCATTAGTACCGTTATGAAAGCACAACAAAACGCAGGCAAATGTTTCAATCACAAAGATATTCCTGTCCGTGTATATCCACAGTGTCCTCACTGTTTAAACAACTTCCGGAAAAAATAACACCTTTAGATTTTTCAGGGGACTATAATTTCGACTACACTCTGGCAGTCTCATTGAGCATACACGACTACATGTGAGCGAGTCTGAAAGCTTACAAGTGAGAAGACATTTACAAATGACTGAATAAGAGAAACCTTTAAAAAAATGTTGACCGGCAGTATGTGGGACCAGGTGCAGGAGCATTATAGAGGGTCAAAAATTGTTAAAGGTACGCTTTACTATGGTGTAGGCTGTCCCTTTAAATTTATGTGGCATAGGCAAATTTGCAATAATAGAGGCCGATTCAGAGGGATTGGAAATGTTTGCATTGGTGTGAAGTAGAAGAGTAGCTGCTTGCAAAAGAAAATCACATTTGTAATTAAAATACTGACAAATTGAGACTGATTAGTTTGCATATCATGCAATGATTTAGCAAGAGAAGCTACTTGCACAGTAAGAGACTTAAAGGGACAGTCTAGGCCAAAATAAACTTTCATGATTCAGATAGAGCATGTAATTTTAAACAATTTTCCAATTTACTTTTATCACCAATTTTGCTTTGTTCTCTTGGTATTCTTAGTTGAAAGCTTAACCTAGGAGGTTCATATGCTAATTTCTTAGACCTTGAAGCCCACCTCTTTTCATATTGCATTTTAACAGTTTTTCCCCACTAGAGGGTGTTAGCTCACGTATTTCATATAGATAACACTGTGCTTGTGCACGTGAAGTTATCTGGGAGCAGGCACTGATTGGCTAGACTGCAAGTCTGTCAAAAGAACTGAAAAAAGGGGCAGTTTGCAGAGGGTTAAATACAAGATAATCACAGAGGTTAAAAGTATATTATTATAACTGTGTTGGTTATGCAAAACTGGGGAATGGGTAATAAAGGGATTATCTATCTTTTAAAACCATAAAATTTCTGGTGTAGACTGTCCCTTTAATAGTCTGGGGACACAAACAGCAAAAACATCCTAAAGTAAAAAACTGTGTCCCTCCAAAACAAGGTGTTAATATAGAAGACTAGTCAGGGAAAGCAAAAGTCAAACCACTATATACAAACAGAAAACTGCTAGAGGTACAATAACTCAATACACAACAGCCTCATGATGCAGAGAGCTAATATAGACTACTACAATTAAGGCTTAAATGATCTTCTAGGCCTCTGTAATGGTACAGCACGCCTTACTGCAGCAGAGATAGAAATCACTGTCCTAGACAAGTGCCTGTAATGACAGTCATATTGATGGTGTGAAAATCAGTACATCAGCAAGGTGTTCTCTTTTCTGTAGTTTTATAGTATCTTGGTATTATTGTTTGCTGTTTTCCATCTTATAATATCAGCTACATAACTAGAGAGTTAGTAGTCCATCAAAGGCACAGATCAAATATGTTTAGAAATATACTGTCTATGCAGGTGCTCTACACTGCTCATTTGCTTTACCTTACACCATGTATACAAGAGTAAATATTAACTTTTTGAATACTGGATAACATCTTATAAAAAGATTTTTCCTTATGAACTACTCTTCTTGTAGTTGCAGTTAATGACATTTCAGTACTACAAGATTAAAAAGTTGCTAGTTTAATTTTTATATTGTAAACTCTCTAAGGAGCATGACCCTGTAATCCTTCTGTAACCTCTGTATAGAGCTGCGGACTCTGTTGATGCATTACACATAAAGATAATAATAATTAACATTTTATTGAATCTCAAATGGAAACATAAAGCATTTGTAAAACGTGCATTTTAAAATGGAAATCTAAGTTGCATACCGATACCAATAGCATAAAATTTTAATGGACATCATACAATAATCTTTATCACTTGCCTGATTTATTGATCACACCAGATACGCTTAGTAGCTCTTGAAGCCTTTTATTTACAATAGTGTGGAGAATTACAGAAAAATCATTCACTGTGAGGTTATCTGAGGTATTACTTTGAAGTGAAATTGGTCTCTCAGGTACTTTTGTTAGATAATGCCATAGCCAATTAAGGAAACTCCTGTCTTGGCCAGTCTTTAATTATTTTAGCCTGTCTCCTCATGCTATCTATATTATTGCATGAAAGCACTGAAGACTTCAAATTACTTATGAGAGAAAAAGTAATTAAAATTTGAGGTCAAGGCTGAAATAACATAAATGTACAGAACACTAAATGTATGATACTATTTTTTGCAGGTGAATGGTCAATACATATATGAAAAGTCAATTACAAATCATTATTAGTGAACGATTTTACCAAATAAATATGAATGTTTTTCATAAACATGTACAAAATAGTTTAAAGACTATGTACAGGTAATGTTTAGCATAATATGTATGAGCAATGATGTACAGAGCTTTCTATAGGAAATAATTACCAGATGCTGAGAAATGGATGAAGTCATCCAAAATTGAGAAAAATGAAGACAGTATATGCACTATTTGTGCCACTTTGAACAACAGTTTTCTCAAATACATTAAAATGCACAATCCTACAAATATTGGGAATATTACAAACCATTACAAAAGTACAAATTTTAAAAAATGGATACCTATCACATGGGACATATTTCTCATTGTACAGCGTAAGCATTTGTCTTGAGACATATTCCTTCAATGGCAAAAGTGCATGGGTCCATATAAATTTTAAATAGAAGCATATTTGCAATATTTTCCATTAGCAAAAATGCTTCTAGTAAAACGAATGCAGTAAGGACCCAGTGCACCAGCATTCAAATACTAAGGGGCCTATCTATCAAACTCCGTATGGAGCTTGAGGGCCTGTGCTTCTGGCGAGCCTTTGGGCTTGCCAGAAACACCAGTTATGAAGCAGCGGTCTAAAAACCGCTGCTCCATAACCTGTCCGCCTGCTCTGAGGAGGCGGACAGACATCGCCGCAATTCAACCTGATCGTAAACGATCAGGTTTATTGACACCCCCCTGCTAGCAGCCGAATGGCCGCGAAACATCAACAAGAGCTGCTGGTACAATGCTGAATGCGGAGAGCTATAGCTCTCCGCATTCAGCCAGATCTGTCGGACATGATCCGCAATGTCGGATCATGTCCGACAGGCCTTTCATAAATAGGCCCCTAAACCTTCTCAGAGAATTAGCAGCGACTTGTATTACACAAATGATGTCTTCACTGATGCAACTGAGACTTGCTCTTCCTGTGCTTCAGGTATTTGACTTCGACAACAGATCACGATTAGTGTTCCATTACCATATTAGTGCAGACTACCTGATCATTACAGACACAGACTATGCTGTTTGGGAGGGATCAGAGAGGTGGGAACAGTCAGATGGGAGGGTAATCTCTGCATTAAAATACTGAAGTTAGGGTAAAACAATCAACTTTATTCAAAAATTGCTATTAAACAAGGTATTCAAACCCTAAGTGTAAAAAACAGACATAATTTCAGACATAATAGATGGCTGACCGGTTTCGGCTGCTGCCTTATTCCAAGCTTTCCTTAAAAATACAATGTCTTGCAAATTTAAAAACCCTATGTCCGACCGCCCATTGGATAAAGGGGTGCGCACACCTCTCTTTCCTTTTCCAATCAGGCTCCTTGTTGATCGTGACAGTCCAAAACTACGGACAGCTGATGGGGATAATACCTATCTTTCTTGTTCATCTCCTTATAACTTAGCTGAGTGAGCTGACTTGGATGCAAATTATAAGTATAAAAATCATCTAGTTATTTGCTAAGAGGTTATGGGGTTCCCTCGCTAGCCATATACATAAATACGGTATGCACTTGTGTTTACATGACACTCCCCCCTACTAATCCAGTCAGGCTCTTGATTTAGTGTGACAGTCCTGAGCTACGAATACACATTCTTCTTAACAACACCCATATGCTGCTAATCTTCTCTGGCTGAGATTTAATGGCACCTATCGTGCCATTATCAAGCATGCAAAACATGTGAGAGAGTCACCACTGGCGAAAGTTTTTACTCCATGGTTACCGGAGAACATTTTTGAAAACATCTGTGCCTCAATTGCCGCTCCACCTATGTGGTGTATCTCATTTCTTGTAAACAATGTACCCTACAGTATGTTAGTCTTACAACTAGGGAGGCTAGAGTAAGAATAAAAGAATACTTAACAGACATCAGAGCAGGAATCCTAAGTACCCCCCTAATCAATCACTTTTCCGTTTTTCACTAGAAGGACGTGAGGTTTCTCCCTTGGACCATCATAGAAAAGGTACCCCCACAGAAAAGGGGAGAGGATAGCACACGAAAGCTTGGTGAGAGAGAGGCCTTCTGGATCTTTAGGCTAAAAGCCAGAGTTCCAGAAGGTCTAAATTCAGAATTTGACCTTATTAATTTCTTGTAATTTGCTACCTAATAGACACACCAAATAATTTTATATCAATACTTATTGGTATGTTGTACCTATACTTAACTAGCAGGCAATAGAGATGTAGACAACTTGCTGTTATTTCTAAGTTGTGCCCAAATGGGTAGAGTATAGTGTTAAATGTTTTACAAATGCTGGCAGGGTTTGCAAGGATAACATGGATACATATCTGTTACAATCAGGTGTTATTATATTGTGAACTGTGCCCTATTAACAGGCAGCAAGTATTTTGTATTTATATAGTAGATTATTTCTAAGTTGTGCTTATATTAGCAGTTTTTAATGGTTTATGTTTTGCAAAATCCTGCAAGTTTTGCAAGGATTATATGGATACGTATCTGTTTAATTGAGGTATTATATTGTGAACTGTTCCCTACTAACAGGCAGCAATAGTTTTGTATTTAGATATTAGATTAGCAGCAAACGGGAGTTTCATGCACTGAAGTGTTATAGCACTAGGCAGTGGTCTGTAAAATCATCTTGATACATAAAAATGCACACCGGACAAGTGTATTGGTTTAGCGATGAAACAACTTAATATTTTAGTGCAACTCTCTAAGATAATTTCTCTCTTAACAAGCAAGTAAGTTCGCTTATATAGCCTCGGCAATTGTATGAATAAGGTGATTCACAAAATAGCAAGGTATAGTTCTCACCAGCAGTCCGTAGCATAGGATAGTTACCAAAAACAAAGAGCCTGACCAATAGCACAGGACCAATTTGTTAAATCAAGAGCATGATTGGATGGAGTAAGGGGGGGGTGTTACATAATCACAAACTACTTAAACCGAACAAGTGTACATTTACTAGCATGGTTTGCAAGGGAAATATAGATTGAGATCTATTAAATGGATTAATATATTGTGAAGTGTGCCCTACCAAGAGGCAGGATGCTCTTTGTATACACAGAGTAGATTAGCAGCATATGGGTGTTGTTAAGAAGAATGTTTATTCATAGCTCAGGACTGTCACACTAAATCAAGAGCCTGATTGGATTAAGTATGGGGGAGTGTCATGTAAACACAAGTGCATACCGGATTTATGTATATGGTTAGCAAGGGAACCCCATAACCTCTTAAATCACTAGATGATTTTTGTACTTATAATGTGCCTTCAAGTCAGCTCACTCAGCTAAGATATAAAGAGATGAACAAGAAAGATAGGTATTATACCCATCAGCTGTCCATAGTTTAGGACTGTTACGATCAACAAGGAGCCTGATTGGATAAGGAAAGGGAGGTGTGTGCACCCCTTTATCGAATGGGCGGTCAGACATAGGGTTTTTAAATTTGCAAGACATTGCATTTTTTAAGAAGGATTGGAATAAGGCAGTAGCCGAAACCGGTCAGCCATCTATTATGTCTGAAATTGTGTCTGTTTTTTACCCTTAGGGTTTAAATACCCTGTTAAATAACAATTTTTGAATAAAGTTTATTGTTTTACCCTAACCACAGTGCTCCTAGAAACTTTCTTTTTGGATTTTTGACTATTGTGGGCCGGCAGTGAGCACGTGGTAAATGGTAAGCTGCGGAGGAGAGGCCAACAGTTACAGAGGACTGACCCAAGGGACTGGGACAGAGAGGACGCTGTAAAACACTGAATTTGTATAGTGATTACCAGATACAGGAATCAGCAATCCGGGCACTTGTGCAACAGGGAGAAAATGTGTAACACGCTGCACTAAAACAAGCTGGAAGGGGTTGCTGGAGTCGAGTCTATGGAGACCTGAGCACACAATCTACAAGTGGTAAGTTACTTAGTAACTATTTTTTGTGAGTGTTCCCAGTCACTTATTTTGTGCATAGCGCTGAGGGAGACAGGGGATCTCTCCCACAGTGGGAGGCATTGAACTGTTAAGAGGTATCTGGGTACCATTGAGGACCATTTGCATACGAACATGTACAGTGTTTACACCCCATATATTCCCTATACATTGTTGTCTGCTGCATTAAAATACTATTCCCCTTCCAACTTACTAATTAACTGTTTCACTGCTGGGAATTTCAGAAGTGTGGCGCGCAGTTGCAATTAGTGGTCTTTTAATTACAAAAAAACAATGGGAAAGCCATGTGTGTCTACTATTTCTGAACAAAAGGGACCACAGAGAAACTTTTACAACCATTTGTCTAATGACTGCAGTAGTTGTTATTTCCTCAGCTTTTTTCAATAATTTTTATTGTTTTTACATTAAATATAACATCATCACATATTAACAAAAAAATATAAATCTACAATCAACACAATACAAATAGATTTGAAAAAAATAATAATCTTAGTCTCTACTTAGCTTGCAATTTCCGCAATACATAAAAAAAAAATAATAATAATTTAAGTTCTCCCTCTCTCATCCCCCCCCCACGTCTTCCTCCCACGTTACTCCAGTACTCCCACCGCGTCGTCCACCATTATGTCACTCCAGCCAACTATGCGGAAATACATTTAATAACGTCAGCTCTGCAAAACTCACTGTTGGAAGGAAAGGGGCAAGAATTATCTTTTGCAACGGTATAGAGTATGATAAAATAACTGGAGACCATTTCCACAGAAATTTCTGAGTTTGTTTCTCAGTAGCATCGTAAAGATGATATGATTCAAACACTAAATGGTCTTGTAATGTTTTAACCCCTTAATGACAGAGGACTTACCAGGTACGTCATAGAAAAAAACTCCCTTAATGACAATTGACGTACCTGGTACGTCCTCTGTTGTCTGAAGTGCTGGAAGCGATCATGATCGCTTCCAGCTGCTTCCAAGGGATTGTAGTGATGCCTCAATATTGAGGCATCACTGCAATCCACTATTTTACATACCGATGTAGAAAGGGCCACTCTGTGGCCCTCTCTGCATCGGCCATTGATGCTAACAAATTCGTTGGTGGGTGGGAGCAGCTTTTGGCTATATTACCCTCAGTTTGTCAAACCGATCTGACATTGCCGGTTGTTGTGACCGGAGGGGCGGTTGCGGCCGGGGGGGGGGGGGGGGGGCGGCATGGCGGGCGCAACCGCAAATTGGGTACTGGCAGACAGTACCCAAGATGGCGGCAAATAGGTAGAGGGGGAGGGTTAGAGAGATGTATTGGGGGGGATCAGGGAGGTTGTGGGGTAAGGGGGGATCTATCACTGCAGACTGTATGAAAAAAATAAAAAAATAATAATAAATTATTTTTATTTCAGTACTAGCAGACTTTCTGCCAGTACTTAAGATGGCGGTGACAATTGTGAGGTGGGGGAGGGAAGAGAGCTGTTTGAGGGGGGGTCAGGGGGGGGATCAGGGGGTGGGATGTGTCAGGTGGGAGGCTGATCTCTACGCTAAAGCTAAAAATTAACCCTACAAGCTACCTAATTAACCCCTTAACTGCTGGGCATATTACAAGTGTGGTGCGTAGCAGTATTTAACGGCCTTATTATTACCAAAAAGCAACGCCAAAGCCATATATGTCTGCTATTTCTGAAAAAAAGGGATCCCAGAGAAGCATTTACAATGATTTGTGCCATAATTGCACAAGCTGTTTGTAAATAATTTCAGTGAGAAACCTAAAATTGTGAAAAATTTAAGTTTTTTTTTTATTTGATCGTATTTGGCGGTGAAATGGTGGCATGAAATATACCAAACTGGGCCTAGATCAATGCTTTGGGATGTCTACTAAATATAAATATATACATGTCAAGGGATATTCAGGGATTCTTGAAAGATATCAGTGTTCCAATGTAACTAGCGCTAATTTTGAAAAAAAAAGTGGTTTGGAAATAGCAAAGTGCTACTTGTATTTATGGCCCTATAACTTGCAAAAAAAGCAAAGAATGTTTAAACATTGAGTATTTCTAAACTCAGGACAAAATTTAGAAACTATTTAGAATGGTTGTTTTTTGGTGGTTGTAGATGTGTAACAGATTTTGGGGGTCAAAGTTAGAAAAAGTGTGTTTTTTTCAATTTTTTCCTCATATTTTACATTTTTTTATAGTAAATTATAAGATATGATGAAAATAATGGTATATTTAGAAAGTCCATTTAATGGCGAGAAAAATGGTATATAATATGTGTGGGAACAGTAAATGAGTAAGAGGAAAATTACAGCTAAACACAAATACTGCAGAAATGTAAAAATAGCCATTGTCATTAAGGGTAAGAAAATTGAAAAATGGTCCGGTCATTAAGGGGTTAAAGACCATGGCTAGGCCAGGAACACTCTTGGCTTTCCAATTTTTCAGAATACAATGTCTAACAGCTAATATAATTGTGTTTAAACTATTTATAGTATTACAATTAATCCTATCATTTGATGAAAAAAGAAAAATAACATCTTTCCCATCTAGTGCTATTGTTACTTTGTATAATTTATTGAACCAAAAGATAATTTTCAGCCATAATTGTCTGACCTTAGGACATGTCCAAAACATATGAAGTAAATCTGCCTTGCCATGTGCACATCGCGGACATAGGTCAACTGTAGTCGAATAAAATTTAGATATTTTCCACGGTGATAGATAGAAATTATTGATCAAATTCATGTGCGATTCTTTCCAAGTTATGGGTATCTTACATTTACCCATGGCCTCAAAACTCTGATTAAATGAGTCAAGCTCTACTGAAGGAGATAGAAATACCCATGCCTTACATAACTTGTCCAAGATAAGCTGGCTCTGTTTACTCAACAATATGTCATACATCAGGGAAATCGACGCATCTCCTGCAATACATTTTTGTACACATACCTTAATATCTGCCCAAATCATTATGGGCGTAATACGCCACTTCTGTCCTACCACAAAGTGCCGTATTTGAAAATACGCAAATAAATCAGCCCTATTAATCCCGAATTTACTAAAAATCTCATCTGCTGATATCATATGACCTCCTTCATCCAGGACTTGTTTTACATAGAGTAAACCTCTTCCTGCCCAATCTCTGAATGTTTTTTTATATAGCCCTGGTAGAAAACTCGGATTACCTAAAATAGGTAAAAACTCAGAAAAGGAGAAATCCAAACCTAACAAAGAGCAAAATTTATGCCAGGCAGAAACAATATTTTTAATCGAAAAAAGACAACTAATATTCTGTGGCAACTTCTGTACTGGGGAATGTATAATAGCTTTTAAAGAGAATGGCGCAATTAGAAAAGAATCTATTTCTTGAGATGATACTATACTGGATCCTGCAATCCAGTCTATCGCTATTTTTACCAATGCAGCTAAATTATAAAATTTGATATTAGGCAACGCTAATCCCGTTGCGTCTACCTTTTGCATTAGTCTTTCCAAGCCAATTCTAGACTTTTTATTATTCCAAATAAATTTGGAAAAGACAGCATTAATTAGTTTCACATCCTTATTTAAAATAAATAACGAAAGATTCTGCAGTGGATACAACAAGCGCGGAAAAATAATAGCTTTAATTAGATTGACACGCGCTGTCATCGAAAGTGGAAATACTGCCCACACCTGTAAATCTGCAATAATTTTTTGAAATAGTGGCTCATAATTAGCTTTATACCAGCGACTGGGATTTCTATGCAGGAGCAAGCCCAGATATTTAATAGCGTCAACTTGTTTAAATGGGCAGTTGGGTACTGTAGTCTGAATGTTATCTAGCCCCATTAATTCACTCTTTTCCAAGTTTATCCTATACCCAGAGAAAGAGCTAAAAATTTTCAGCGTATGTAGTATCAGCGGGATAGATTGTTGTGTATTCGCTAAAAATAATAATACATCATCTACGTATAACATGATTTTAAGGCACTGAGTGCCCAAAGAGACTCCCGATAGAATTTTTCTAAACTGTATTGCTAATGGCTCCAAAGCAATATTAAAAAGTAACGGGGATAAGGGACATCCCTGTCTGGTTCCTCTTTGGAGTATTATTTTAGGAGATAACGTCCCATTGATCAAGATAAAAGAAATAGGATTATGATATATTTTACCTATAAATTGTACAAATTCACCTTTAAACCCGAACTGATCTAATGCTCGAAATAGATATTCCCATACAATCGAGTCAAAGGCTTTGACCGCATCCAAAGACAAAATAGCAGCATCCTGCCATAGCGGCGTCTGTTTACTCTTATCTACATTCCACGCATAGTCCAGAAAGTTAACCAATTTACGAATATTTTTAGAAGAGATTCTACCTGCCATAAATCCAGTTTGATCTGGATGAATAATTTTATGTAAAAAGATAGATAACCTGGATGCAATAATCAACATTAAAATTTTATAATCTATATTTAAGACTGAGATTGGCCTATATGAGGCCGGATCCTTCGCGTTTTTATCCTTCTTTAAGATGAGTGAGATATTAGCTGCTGAAAAATAGTTTGAGATAGAGCTCTGCGAGCAGAAGTAAGTGTTAAAAAGATTTTCTAATATTAGAGGTAGCTCTTTGTTTAGACATCTATAGAATTCCGCAGGGAGTCCATCCGGACCTGCTGCTTTATTTAACCCCTTAACGACCAAGGACGTGCAGGGTACGTCCTCAAAAAAAGGCAGTTAACGCCTGAGGACGTACCCTGCACGTCCTTGGTGTGGAAAGCAGCTGGAAGCGATCCTGCTCGCTTCCAGCTGCTTTCCGGTTATTGCAGTGATGCCTCGATATGGAGGCATCCTGCAATAACCTTTTTAAGCCATCCGGTGCAGAGAGAGCCACTCTGTGGCCCTCTCTGCACCGGAGATCGGTGGCTTTCCTTGTTGGTGGGTGGGAGCCGGACCAGGAGGCGGGTGGCGGCCATCGTTGGCACTGGTGATGTGGAGGGGGGCGGGATTGTGGGCGGGGATGTCCGGGGGCACGCACGGGCGCGCGCGCGTGCACGGGAGGGCGGGCGCGTGCACGGGGAGGGAGTGAGCGGGTGGGAAACGCTACACTACAGCAAAAAAGTTTAATAAAATGCTCCAAAAAGGGGAATAATAGTTTAATAAAAATAAATCAATCAAGGTGTGGGGGTTAGTCTGTGGGGGGAGGGAAGCTACACTACAGAAAAAAAAACCAGAATAAAAAAAAAAACATTTTTTTCTGCAAGTTGGGTACTGGCAGACAGCTGCCAGTACCCAAGATGGCCCCCAATAATGCAGAGGGGGAGGGTTAGAGAGCTGTTTTGGGGGGGGATCAGGGAGGTTGGGGGCTAAGGGGGGATCCTACACAGCAGCATATGTAAATATGCTATAAAAAAAAAAAAAAAAACCTTTTATTTTAGTACTAGCAGACTGTCTGCCAGTACTTAAGATGGCGGGGACAATTGTGAGGTGAGGGAGGGAAAGGAGCTGTTTGGGAGGGATCAGGGGGTGGGATGTGTCAGGTGGGAGGCTGATCTCTACACTAAAGTTAAAATTAACCCTGCAAGCTCCCTACAAACTACCTAATTAACCCCTTCACTGCTAGCCATAATACACGTGTGATGCGCAGCAGTATTTAGCAACCTTCTAATTACCAAAAAGCAACGCCAAAGTCATATATGTCTGCTATTTCTGAACAAAGGGGATCCCAGAGAAGCATTTACAACCATTTAGGCCATAATTGCACAAGCTGTTTGTAAATAATTTCAGTGAGAAACCTAAAATTGTAAAAAATTTAGCGTTTTTTTTAATTTGATCGCATTTGGCGGTGAAATGGTGGCATGAAATATACCAAAATGGGCCTAAATCAATACTTGGGGTTGTCTACTACACTACACTAAATCTAAAATTAACCCTAGAAGCTCCTTGCATGCTCCCTAATTAATCCCTTCACTGCTGGGCATAATACACGTGTGGTGCACAGTGGCATTTAGCAGCCTTCTAATTATTAAAAAGCAAAGCCAAAGCCATATATGTCTGCTATTTATGAACAAAGGGGATCCCAGAGAAGCATTTACAACCATTCATGCCACAATTGCACAAGCTGTTTGTAAATGATTTCAGTGAGAAACCTAAAGTTTGTGAAAAAATTTGTGAAAAGTGAACAATTTTTTTTATTTGATCGCATTTGGCGGTGAAATGGTGGCATAAAATATACCAAAATGGGCCTAGATCAATACTTTGGGATGTCTTCTAAAAAAAATATATATACATGTCAATGGATATTCAGGGATTCCTGAAAGATATTAGTGTTCCAATGTAACTAGCGCTAATTTTGAAAAAAAGTGGTTTGCAAATAGCAAAGTGCTACTTGTATTTATGGACCTATAACTTGCAAAAAAAAGCAGAGAACATGTAAACATTGGGTATTTCTAAACTCAGGACAAAATTTAGAAACTATTTAGCATGGGACTTTTTTGGTGGTTGTAGATATGTAACAGATTTTGGGGGTCAAAGTTAGACCCTCATATTTTAAACTTTTTTATAGTAAATTATAAGATATGATGAAAATAATGGTATCTTTGGAAAGTCCATTTAATGGCGAAAAAAATGGTATATAATATGTGTGGATACAGTAAATGAGTAAGAGGAAAATTACAGCTAAACACAAACACCACAAAAATGTAAAAATAGCCTTGGTCCCAAACGGACAGAAAATGGAAAAGTACAGTGGTCATTAAAGGGTTAACTTTAAGTTATCTATTGCTTTGCTGATTTCTACTGAAGTAATTGGGGCGTAAATTACAATTAGGTCATCAGCCGCGATCTTAGGTACCTCTATCATATTCCAGAAGAGGTCTTGGTTCACGTAATCTATTTCAATTCGGTTATATAACTGTTGATAGTAATTGTGAAAGATTTCTACGATTCCTTTAGTCTCGGTAACTCTACTTTTATCTGAGTGAATAGATAGAATAAGATTTCTCTTTTTCCTTACTTTGGACAATCTAGCCAAATATTTCGCAGAGCAACCATGTACTCCTCTAAAATGCAAATTTATTTTTGTCTCTTCTTCTACTGATTTTTGTTGTAATAATAGATCTCTTTCTTTTCTGTTCTCTCTATATTTTCCCCAATTAGCCACTGTAGGATGTGCACAATATTTTCTATAGGAGTTCTTGACTTGATTTGTAATTTGATTTTCACGTGCTCTATTCTTTTTTTTCCCTAAACTCACATACGCTTGAATCTCTCCCCGGATAACAGCTTTAAATGCTTCCCAGAAAACCTCTGATTTATGAAAAAAAGATAGATTCTCATTATAATAGCGCGGCCATACTATTTTTAAAAAATTAACAAATTTAGGGTTAGTATATAGATGACGCGGAAAAACAAATCTAGGAATTTCACCCCTTTCTTTGTTGCCTAAAAAGAAAGATAATGAGACTATAGCATGATCCGATACACAGATCTCTCCCATTGTACTTTCTATCTCCTGCATTAGCAGTATTTCGGAAATTAAGAAAAAGTCTATTCTAGAAAAAGTGCGGAGTGCTTTCGATTCGCATGAGAATGCCTCTACATATGGATTTTTAAACCTCCAGACATCCACCAGCTTCAGCTTTGAACAAAATTGTCTAACTCTGGGGTAAGAGTTACATTAAAATCCCCTCCTAAAATCATATTCTCTGCAACAAACGGGAATAACTTCAATTTCATCTTTTCCCAAAAGTCAACCGAGAACTCATTTGGGGCGTATACATTACATATAACTAATTTCCAGTTTTTCACTTGTATTTGTAAAAGAATAAACCTAGCTGCCTGGTCAAATTCAACATTAATTATCTTATAATCTAATTCTTTGTGCAAAAGTATAGCAACCCGCATTTTCTAGCTGCCCCTGAGGTAGAGAGGACCTCCCCTACCCACTTTATCTTTAACTTGGCTGCTTCTTGCTCATTAAGATGGGTCTCTTGCAAGAGAACCACATCAGGTTTATATCTTGCTAAAGTTTTGATTATTAATTTACGTTTAGCAGGGGAAGTTATCCCCCCTACGTTCCAAGATAAAATTTTAATTCCTACCCTCATCAACCATAAAAATCAATACAACACATCCCAGAGGGGGGCCGGAAGGGAGGCCATAGCACATGAGCATGGAAGTGCACCAGGCGGGAAAGGGGAGAGGGAAGGAGAAAAAAAAAAAAAAAACGCATAAAAATACAGTATAACAACTTCACTGTTTCCATCAACATATAATCCTTATTATTATTTAGAAAAAAAAAAAAACTCCATATAGGACATCTTTCCCTTATATGAAGACTGCTACTTCTATCCTGTCTCTATAAATTTTTTTACATCTGCCGGCTCATCAAAAGAGTATTTAGTACCTTTATCCTCAACAATAATACGGGCTGGATATACCAGGCGAGCCTTTACCCCTTTATTTATCAGTTGTGAGCAGTATGGGGCCATTAGTTTCCTTTTAGAGGAAGTCTCATACGAAAAGTCCTGGAACAACAGAATCCGATTCTTTCCAAAGATAGGAGGATCATTTTTTTTAAATAGTTTCAGTATTTCAATTTTGTCTTGGAATTTTAACAATTTAAAAATACAGATTCTGTTCCTCATGACTCCATCTGCAAGAGATTTCTTTGGGCCCAACCTATGTGCGCGTTCTATCGCCAGGGGTAACAACTCTAAGGGCATCCCTAATGTTTGTGGTAATGTGGTTGAGGTAAATTTTAATAGATCCTCATACTCTGGTGTTTCTGGGAGACCCACTATCCTAATATTGTTACGCTTGGAACGATCCTCAAGATCCTCTAGGTGTAACTGCATATTTTTAATTTTAGCTTCCTGTTTCTGAATTAAGTCTTCATGAATATGAGATATATCTTCTACCTCAGAAATCCTAGTCTCGGCCTCAGTTAATCTGTTCGAAAAATGCCTGACTTCAGAAGATAATGTAACTAACTCAGCAGAGATAGACCCTAATTCTTTTTTAATTACTTCGAATTGTGGAGAGAATACCTCTGTTAGCTGTGAGATTAGTGTTTGTGAATCAAAAGCCATTTTATTAGTTTCTATTGAGCTATCCAAACTGGTATCTATCATTTTACTTCTTTTATCTTTTACTTTTACAGGCATTTTGGGTGAACTCAATTTCACCTGAGTGATAAATCTATCCATTAAGGATAGAAGAACAAAAAAGAAACAAATCAAGTGCACATTGAAGTGAAGACCCACAAACTCAACAAAAACAAAATAATTAAACTATAAACAAATATCGCAGCCCACCTTTTTCCCCTATATTATAATTCCACAAATTTAGTGTGAAACAACTATAATAGTGTTACTTACAATATTATTAATGGTGCATAGAAGTGCATATGAGCCTGTAAATCTCTATAACCTTAACCAGTTAGTTTAGCTGATCTTATATTTCTAAGGGCTTATCTCCCTCTAGATAGCATATAAGGGCACTCAACTTCCATGTATCACAGTTTGAACTCTGCTTCATAAGAGCCTATATATCACTTCAATACAAGCTTGCACGCCCTGTTTTAATTGCCTAAAACTTTTTGTTAATTCTCTATCTAGGAGAATAAAAAGAACAACATGTTGGCAATTAAATAATATACAGGCACCTATGATTACCCTTGCAACACCTTGCTATATATCTGCAAGCCACCAGATCCACTATACCAATCTTAGTAATAAAATTTAACAGAAGTCTATTTTAACTTGATCAAAACAGAATTAAACAAACTCAAATTTCAGTTTTACACAGCATGTACATATTAATACATTATCTTATTTCTTTATCCAATTATAATATCTGTCAAAAATTCCTAAATTAGTGTTTTGTCCTCTGCTTCTGTGCAGCCAAAACGAAAAATAAGGTTCTGCAGTATGCTCTTAGATAAAGAGTCTTCCAAGTGAGCATATATCTAATAATGCAGAATGTTCACAAGTGACACCCACACTAATTAGCTCCAGAAATATCCCCTTTCTTCTTATTCTTTATCAGCCGATAGAAAAAAAATCACTAGATCTGCTTGATTGATAAGGGAAGGCACGGCCTCCTCTCCTCCACCCAGTGACTACAACGAACTGTCAAGCTGCTCAGTACCATTTAGCACAAATAAACACAGGGAGGGTTGACTTACATAACTCGCTCAGTTCTCCTCCACCTGTATCAGCTTGGATTTGCAAGGCCGCTCCTCTGCCTGAATACCCCACACACTGCTCTGTTGCTCAATGTGTACTCCGTGCAGACTTGGAGCGTGACGTTGCGTTCTTCACACAAATCCAGTTCTTATTGGTAGGTTGGGGAGGCTCGATCGGAGGGGTACTCCTGGATTGGTTCACTCCTTTCTTCTGCTGTTTCACCACTTTAACAGCTCTCGAGTGAAGAGACCAACAGTGACCCGGAAAAGTCCTTTGTACTAACCGAGCCCTAGGAGGTGTAACAACCCCACAACGGGCACAGCTTTCCTTCCTTGATTTTGGCACGGCCCTTGTCACCGTTCAGCTCCAGGCACTCTATAAAGCCTCTGCACTACTGTTGCGATTCCCAACCCTAGTGAGTACCGCCACTGCCAGCTGGATTCTTAGCTCATATTCGATTGGGAAAGAGACAGGCTCAAAGTAACAGGTTTACCAGCATTATTTAGGCTTTTTTCCTTTCTTCCAGGTTTTCTTCCACAGTGTGAAGTTGCGGCTCGGACTAGAAGCCGTTAAAGAAGTCTTATAAGGGTTTCCTGCCAGGACCAGAGTCTATTTGTCCAACTCCCTAGGGTGCTATCATACACCAGCAACGGGAGAGATGGCCACAGGAGAACGATGTACGCCACTGCTCACTCTCCATGCAACACGCCAGTCTCAGCGTGCGCTCCTGAGCAGCTCCTCTCACCGGAAACCCCTCAGCTTTTTTCAACGTTTAAGTTTTTTTTTTCTTTACCATATTCAGATCTTTGTTCCAGAGAGAGGCCTTATCTTTCTATACACACACATATATATATATATATATATATATATATATATATATATATACTGTATATATATGTAAACAAAAAATTAAATTCAGCTTAATAGCATTTTTTAAGGGTTAAGGGAAGTGATACACACTTCTGTTTCCGTCCACAAAATACCACATAGTGGTCGATTTAACAATGTCCGCCGCACATTAATAAATGACGACAGCATACATTTATCATTGCACTAGTGAAATGCTTGTGGAATGCAGCCCCCTGCACATTCGGTGCTACTCACTATTGCGAAAATCTCCTATATCAGTAGTCTCCATTCAACATCTCATATTAAATTTGAGATATTTCTATGGTCCTTGTTTTGCAAATTTTCTCCAAAATCCCTGAAATACTTGCATAATGTAATGCCTCTAATAAAGTGATTACCATAAGATAAATCATTTTCTTGTCATTTGGTAAGTTGGTACTTTGCCAAGTTAATTATACTTCGGACGTCTATTTGTTTGTAGTCTTTTGCCCCTCAGATAGTACCTGTCATGATTCTGTTTTGTCCCTCCCCCCTTGATTATTCCTGTACTCCTGGGAAAAAAACAGATCCAAAATGCATTGATCACCCTCATGTCTCTGGGTTAGACTAGCCTTTGCCAAGGTTACCTTACTAAATGAATGACTACCAGAGGAGTATTTTGAACCTTGGGGGGTTTGTGCAACAGATACAAATTTATCCTAGGGTTTCACCGTTAACTTTGTGGTAGGGATCTGACTAGGTGTAACTTCAATTTTTATTAGAATTCCAGCACATATGCTGCCTACCTCTTCTCCACTGGAGTAAATTACTTCCTCTGAAGAGCCTATCTCGCTATCATCAAATGTGACTTGTTTAGTTTGTTTGTTACTTCAATGTCTACATCCGCTTTTGCTACATGGTTGCCTATTTTGACGTTGTTGATTTCTAAACACCTGCTGTTGCTTCTTATTCCAAATATATAGTGAATTGGTATTATAATCAGATGTGTCATGTAAATAGTTAAAATGCTTATACATATAATAAAACTTTTAGCTTCAGCCACTGTTTTACATAACAAAGAATCAAAAGAAGGAAAATCAACATCTTCACTACGCTTATTTAGTTCAGTTTCAAGTTCATCAATATCAATATCAATAGCTTTTCTTGTGTTGAAGCAACAGATACATTAGCAATGTGCCATATTATATACTGGCAAGTAATAAAACACCATCAGCTAGATTACGAGTTATGCGCGCTATAGGGAAATTAAGGAACGCAACAAAAGTTGCGTTATTTAACCCTCTATAGCGCAGCTACTACAAGTTCTCAAACAGCCGGCTTGTGCGCACACAATTCAAGCGCTGTTTTGTTGTGCTCGTGCACTCTTTCCCCATAGACATAAATGGGGAGAAGGTGTAAGAAAAAACCTAATACCTGAAGCGCAGAATGAAAAGCTTTGTAATGCAGCCCCATTGATGTCTATGGGGAAAAAAAAGTTATGTTTAAACCTAACACCCTAACATAAACCTCACGTCTAAACACCCCTAATCTACTGCCCCCAACATCGCCGCCAACTACATAATGTTATTAACCCCTAATCTGCTGCTCCCGATATCACCGCCACTAAAATAAATCTATTAACCCCTATTCTGCCGCTGCTGATATTGCTGCCACTATACTAAAGTTATTAACCCCTATTCCCCTGCACCCCAACATCGCCCACACTATAATAAATCTATTAACCCCTATTCTGCCACTCCCCGACATCACCGCAACTAAATAAATCTATTAACTCCTAAACTGCCAGCCCCCCACATCGCAACAACCTAATTTTAACTATTAACCCCTAAACCTAATGTGACCCTAACCCTAAGCCTAACACCCCCTAACTTTAACATAATTAAACTAGAGCTAAATTAAAGTTACAATTATTAACTAACTACCTATTTAAAACTAAATACAAACTTACCTGTGAAATAAAACCTAAGCTAGCTACAATATAACTAATAGTTATATTGTAGCTAGCTTAGGGTTTTATTTTTATTTCACAGGTAAGTTTGTATTTATTTTAACTAGGTAGACTAGTTAGTAATAGTTATTAACTATTTACTAACTACACAGGAAAAATAAATACAAACTTACCTGTGAAATAAAACCTAACATTACAAAAATAAAAAAACTACCATTACAAAAAATAAAAAACACTAAAATTACAAAAAATAAAAAAAAACTACCATTACAAAAAATAACAAACAAAATTATACAAAATAATAAAAAGTATTCCTATTCTAATACCCTTTTAAAAAAACAAAAAACCCACCCCTAAATAAAAAAGCCTACTCTAAAATAAACTACCAAGGGCCCTTAAAAGGACCTTTTTGTGGGCCCTTAAAAGGGCTTTTTGTAGGGCATTGCCCTAAAGTTAACAGCTGTTTTGCTACAAAACAAAACAAACATCCCCTAACAGTATGCAAACCCACAAAATAAAAATAAAGTAAAACCTAATCTACCCATTGCCCTGAAAGGGACATTTGTATGGGCATTGCCCTTACAAGGGCATTTAGCTCTTTTTCCTGGCCTTAGAAGGACATTCAGCTCTTTTATGAAATGCCCAAGCCCTAATCTAAAAATAAAAACCCACCCCAAAACAAACAAAAAAATACATTACACAAAAGAACAAATAAATTATCAAAAAATTAAAAATTATTCCTATTCTAATACCCATTTTAAAAAAAACTATCCCAAAATAAAAAACCTAATCTAGAAAAAACTGCCAATAGCCCTTAAAAGGGCCTTTTGTAGGGCATTGCTCTACTTTAAACAGCTCCTTTACCTGAAAAAAAATACTCACTAACTGACCCACTAACATTACAAACCTCCACCCCCCCAAACCCACAAAATAAAAAAACTATCTAAAAAACCTAAGCTAACCATTGCCCTGAAAAGGGCATTTGTATGGGCATTGCCCTTAAAAGGGTATTTAGCTCTTTTGCATTGCCCTGAAAAGGGCATTTAGCTCTTTTAAGAATTACCCATCCCTAAACTAAAAAAAAATAACACCCAAAAACCTTAAAAGAACCTATCACTAACCCCCGAAGATCCACTCACAGTTTTTGAAGTCCTGCTTGAACGATCTTCATCCAGATGGCCTCTTCTATCTTCATCCAGGCGGCATCTTCTATTTTCATCCCGGTGGCGCCGAGCTGGTCCATCCTGAAGACATCTGGTGCAGAGCATTCTCTTAATACGGTCGCCGCCGTATACTGAGTCTTCAATGCAAGGGAGACGTTTCAAAATGGCGTCCCTTGCATTCCTTTTGCCTGATTAGATTTTGGAAATTCAAATCAGCCAATATGATGAGAGCTACTGAAATCATATTGACTATTCAAAACAGCCAATAGGATGAGAGCTTCTGAAATTCAATTGGATGTTCAAATCAGCGGGACTTCAAAAACTGTAAGGGGATCTTCATGGGTTAGTGATAGGTTTTTTAAGGTTTTTTTTGGGTGGATTTTTTTTTAGTTTAGGGATGGGCAATTCTTAATAGAGCTAAATGTCCTTTTCAGGGCAATGCAAAATAGCTAAAAGTCTTTTTAAGGACAATGCCCATACAAATGCCCTTTTCAGGGCAATGGTTAGCTTATGTTTTTTTAGATAGTGATTTTTATTTTATGGGTTTGGGGGGCTGGGGGTTTGTAATGTTAGTGGGACTTTGTTTTTGTATTTTCCAGGTAAAAGAGCTGTTTAACTTTGGTTCAATGCCCTACAAAAGGCCCTTTTAAGAGCAACTGGTAGTTTATTCTAGATTAGGTTTTTTTTCGGGGTGTTTTTTTTTTTTAAATGGGTATTAGAATAGGAAAAAAGAGCTAAATGCCCTTTCAAGGGCAATGCCCATACAAAGGCCCTTTTAAGGGCACACAAAAAGGCCATTTTAAGGGCCCTTGGTAGTTTATTTTAGTTTAAGGTGTGTTTTTTATTTTTTTTAAAAGGGTATTAGAATAGGAATATTTTTTATTATTTTGTATAATTTTGTTTGATATTTTTTGTAATGGTAGGTTTTTTTATTTTTTGTAATTTTAGTGTTTTTTATTCCAGGATCCAGGAAGTTACACAACCAGTTTTTTTTTTAATTTTCTGAAAATGTTAGTTTTTTTATTTTTAGTAATGTTATGGTGTTTTTTAAAGGTAAGGTTAGATTAGGTTTTTATTTAATTTTACAGGTAATTTTTTTTTAAGGTAGTTACGATTTTTTTTGTAAATTTAGAGGTATTTTAATTTTGGTTAAATTAGGGGTGTTAGGTTATGGCGTTTAGATGTTAGTTTATTACTTTGCATTGTTGGTTAATAGTTTATTTAGGTACTTTGCAATGGGGATGGTGGTTTATGGGTTAATAGTTTATTTAGGTACTTTGCGTTATGGGGTATGGCAATTGGGGTTAATAGTTTAGTTGTAGTAGCAGTAATGTGAGGAGATAGCGGTTTAGGGTTATTAGGCTAAGGGCTAATGGTAGGGTGTTTTTCTTTTTTCCTCCATTGATTTTTATGGGGAATACATACAGTACGCAAAAACTAAAGTTAGGATTTTTGCACTTTTAGGGTTAACGCTAGTGCAAAATACGTTTTTTTTCCCATTACCAATTGCTTATAATTTATTGTTTTATTGTTATGAAGCTAAAGTATATGTTTGCATCAATATGCTTCTCTCTTCTACGTTCATAAGAACTGTTTGGTAAGTTTAGCTTAGCAGCGAGCAAAGCATTCATTAGCATTTTCCAGATCTTGATTGGCTGTGAAAAATAAAAATATTTTTAATATAGTCGGAAAGTTAAGATAGTGACTTAAAGTGATGTTAAATTTAAGACTTTAGGGGGCTGATTTATCATTTGTCGTACGATCATGATCCTCTATAGCGGATCATGTCCGCACGACATCGCTGAATGCTTGTGCAATGCCGCCCCCTGCAGCTAGCAGGGGATGTCAATAAACCCGATCATATGTGATCGGGCGGATTGATGTCCGCTACCTCAAAGGCGGCGTACGAGTTAAGGAGTCTTAAGACTGCTGCTTCTTAACTCATGTTTGCGGCGAGCCTGAAGGCTCGCACGGAAACAGGGGTATATGGCCCTTTTTGAGCCGTGATAAATTGTACAAGTATATATATATATATATAAATAAATATATATATATACAGTATCTCACAAAAGTGAGTACACCCCTGACATTTTTGTAAATATTTTATTATATCTTTTCATATGACGGCATTGAAGAAATGCACTAGGAGATTGATAAGAGAACCAAAAAGTATAGGGTTTAATTAGCACTCATCCCTAAATACGTAAAGGTTAAAAATTGAATTTTTAATAGAAACCAAAGTAAAAACAAGGATAAACCTTGATAAGGTACCCACACTAAAACTGTACACCTAGCCCCCCTGTTTTCTGGCCGATAGCAGCTCCCTCGACTTCAGGTGTCAGGGACTAGGGACAGTATTAAAACCAACAAATAGTGCACAACAAAGTGCTTACTGCAAGCACAAACGCGTTTCGGCTGTGTTATTCAGCCTTTCACAATGTGATCGTTCAAGCCGAGGACCGGATGCCACCCTCTTAAGTAGTGCATGTGTGTAAGTCTTAGCCAATCCCTATCCTGCATGACAAACTGCCCAGATTGGCTAAGAACTTACACACATGCACTACTTAAGAGGGTGGCACCCGGGCCTCGGCTTGAACGATCACATTGAGAAAGGCTGAATAACACAGCCGAAACGCGTTTGTAGTTGCAGTAAGCACTTTGTTGTGCACTATTTGTTGGTTTTAATACTGTCCCTAGTCCCTGACACCTGAAGCCGAGGGAGCTGCTATCGGCCAGGAAACAGGGGGGCTAGGTGTACAGTTTTAGTGTGGGTACCTTATCAAGGTTTATCCTTATTTTTACTTTGGTTTCTATTAACAAATTAAATTTTTTAACCTTTACGTATTTAGGGATTAGTGCTAATTAAACCCTATACCTTTTGGTTCTCTTACCAATCTCCTAGTGCATGTATATATATTTAGGGTAAGCACCAGATTACTTATCTATCTATCCCTAACCTAACTATTTCTAGTGCCAGTTTCATAATCTGTATAATTGGCATTGAAAAAATGACACTTTGCTACAATGTAAAGTAGTGAATGTACAGCCTGTATAACAGTATACATTTGCTGCCCCCTCATTATAACTCAACACACAGCCATTAATGTTTAAACTGTTGGCAACAAAAGTGAGTACACCCCTAAGTAGAAATGTCCAAATAGGGCCCAATTAGCCATTTTCCCTCCCCGGTGTCATGTGATTTGTTGTGTTACAAGATCTGAGGTGTGAATGGGGAGCAGGTATGTTAAATTTGGGGTTATCGCTCTCACACTCTCTCATACTGATCACTGGAAGTTAAACATGGCACCTCATGGCAAAATCACTCTCTGAAGATCTGAAAAAAGAACTGTTGCTCTACATAAAGATTAGGCTATAAGAAGATTGCCAAGACCCTGAAACTGAGCTGCAGCACGTTGGGTAAGACCATACAGCTGTTTCACAGGACAGGTTCTACTCAGAACAGGCCTCGCCATGGTCGACCAAATAAGTTGAGTGCACATGCCCAGCGTCATATCCAGAGGTTGTCTTTGGGAAATATGCCTATGAGAGCTGCCAGCATTGCTGCAGAGGTTGAAGGGGTGGGGGTCAGCCTGTCAATGCTCAGACCATTCGCCGCACGCTGCATCAAATTGGTCTGCATGGCTGTCGTCACAGACGGAAGCCTCTTCTAAAGATTGTCAAGGTACATAAAAAGATTAATTTATATATATATATATATATATATATATATATTATTAAAAATTTGGCTAATCAGTACCAAATGATTAATTCATTCATAAACCATTGAATACTTTGACTGACCAAATTCAAACCTCCCCCACTGCTGTGATCACACAGGATGGGTCACAAAGTTATTTAAAAAGGAATGTTGTAAAAGTGACTTTGAGAAAGAGCAGAGCTTTATAACTTAAATTAAAAGATAACATAGCTTTGAAGCTCACAGCCCTGTAGGGGGTAGCAACCAAATCAGCACACATACTGGAAAGGATGGAGATGATATTCTGAGCCATAAACTAGATAAGCAGGTAAAATTCTGACAATATAGTGATTAGCATAGACTTGTTTAATTACCCCTGCTGTGTATGGAGACAATGAAAATTTGACCAGCAAAGACACATGTTATAGTGTAACTACTTGATTTCAAAAAATTTGTATACAGCCTAAAATGTTTTATAATTTAAAATGAGCATTCTAACAATTATCTCTTTCATTCCAGGCATCTAAGAGGTACATATCTAATTGATGTTTTGAATGATGTCCTGAGTGTTTTGTCCTCTCAGGGAGAGATATACAGATGTGAAATATTGATCTGTATGGAATAATAACCTCTGTATTTCTATATTTTTCAGACATATAATAACAAGATGTTCTATGAATATGGACCATAGACAAGATTCATGCATTCAGGATTTATTAGAAATATAAAATATATTATATTCTTGTTGGGATGCAGTGCAATACGGAATATAAAACATGCTGTATTTGTATGAATATATATATATATCAGGATTTTAAATGCTATTAATTTTGGAATAGTTAGCAGTATAAATTATTTTGATGTAATATGATATTAGAAATAATACTGATGTTTCATATTAAAATAGTTTCATATTAAAATAATCAGAATAAATAATATGACATAATACAATGCATTTGAACATGTAAATTATTAATGTAAAGAAATTATGGCATTTATTACACATTTTAAAGAAATATTTTTAAATGTTAGAAATGATTAAACGTATTGCTGTGTTGTTTGTCATGCTGCCCCCCGATGACCAAAATCCGGTATTACAGCCAAAAGATTGACTGTTAAAAAAAAATACATTTCCAAAATGAACAAATCACAAAGCAGATTTCCGAAGGGCCTCCAATATTTCTCACCTATGATTGAACAATATAAGTTGTAGGCAGGATAGGAGGAGACACTGGCTGCTGATGATTTTGCTGAACTGACTGAAAATTGTTGAGTGGGATACAGTCAAACTATAAGAAAAGTGGGCCATACTTTTTCTTACCAATTGCAATTACACTTAACCTTATATGAGGTGGGACAAACAAGTTTTTAAGCTGACCTATCGATTTGGTGTTCATTTTGGTAAAGTATTAAAAGATTGCTAATTATAGGTAATATTTTAAAACAAAATATATGCATAGTCACTGCAGTTAAATTATAAGTGATAGATTAAAGAGAGCAGTTTGTATTTTAGCTTATATTCATAGCCTGTATATTTTAAGCTAATCCTAAATTTTAAATTGTTTATCTTTGCAAAATATAGATATATATATATATATATATATCTTAGAATTTGTCTTAACTGTAGGTAATTAAGAATCTATTTTAGCTTAGACATAGGAGTTGGTTGTTTACACAGATAATATATACAACTCTGGTATTTCAATTGGAGTGTATATTATCCTATTGTTTAACTAAGCATTGTTAAAAGTGTACCAGTCTGAATGTTTAGTGGTTTATATTTTAGTCTCATTGTGATATTTTAAATGCAACTCTGATTTGGGAGGCTATTGTGAATAAGCCAATTTTTATGAACTTGGCATAGCATATTTTAATCATGTTAAACGTGTATAGCATTGATTCATATTCTTGTTCCTACAAATATATTTCAATGTGTTTATAGATATTAACTAATAAAAAGAATTCAGGAATTTATATTAATTTTATTGTCTTAGTATATGCATATTTGATTGGGGGTTTATTTTAAAGAATAGTTTTTAAATATATTATAACCCGGCCATATACTGACATATTATTTGGAGGCACTGCTGAGATATTATTAATATTTATCATATTGATATAATATATTTGTAATAGATAGAAACTATTATAAAAAAGAGAAAAAAATTCATATTTCGAAATTAATATTTTGAAAATATAGGGTTGTTTTTTTGAAAATTGATATATTGATTTTCATATTTCAAGAAAAATATTAATATCTTGAAATATTATTAAAAAATAATTATTGAGAAATTCATAAAAATATTAATTTTTCATATTTCAAAATTAATAAAAATATAAAAATTTTCATATTTCAAAATTAATAAAAATATTAATTTTTCATATTTCAAAATTAATATTATTTTATTTTGAAAATATATGTGTTTTTTTCTCTCTTTTTATTGGTAAAAATTGTATTAGTGTTTTAATTTAACTAAATACTAAACCAATATAATAATGTCTGTTACTAGGAGTGAATCATTTAATTCTGTACATAACGTTGAAGGTTGTGCCCTGACAATACCCCTTACTCGAGGTCAGGTCCTTAAGAGGGACATTATAGGCCACATTAAAGAGAGGTATAATATTGTGGGTGAATTCAATGATTACATGAATATGCTTGAAATTAAGGCTAAAAATCTTTCCATTGATGATGATAGGTGGAATGAAAAAAGTGAATTATTCCAAGAATTATTAATGATTAATCAATGCAAGGTTCTCAAAAAGTGAGACGAACTAATACTAAAATCTTGGCCCCTTGTGATATGCATTATTGACGAAATGTCGCTATATCTCATAGAGAAAGAATTGCAAATACAGAGGCTAGAAAATAGTATTTGTTTCTCACGCAGATGTGAAGAGAATTTAAAAATAGCCGAAGATAAAATTGATGAGTTTACCCAAGACATAGCCACCTTAGATAAGCATAACTTAGATTTACTAGCAATGATACAAGAGTTAAATAAACAGCTCGCGCAAAGCGAGAGAGAATTAAGTGATTTAAAAAGGTCATATCGCCATAATGAAAACACCTCTATTAACAGTGAGAATAATGCAGATAATTCTAACTCCTTTAGAGAATGCATCAGGGATGAAATGCAGAAATATATGCAAGAGTGTAGACAAAGGACCCCTGTTGGGTCAGAAATAGATTACCCAAATAGACAGTCACCTTATGATGTAAATTTAGGGAGCTGCTGTAACTCAGCTGATGAGGGGGAGGGAAACCCTAATAGAGAGTCAGAGGGCCGAGCTAACTACCAAATTACCCACGTAGTACTAATGTACGTAGGGGGTCTCCCCATAATAAAAGGGAAAACAGGGAACACTCCAACCCCGAAAATAAGGCTCCTAGGAAATCCCAAAATATGTCTAATAAGGTATATGCCTCCCATAAAGTAATTACTTTCCTAAAGGATGTAGTACATAGATTCTCCCACAAGGGAACAAACTCTGTAATTGATCACTTATAGGCCTTTGAAACTGCATTAGCTATAATGAATGTCACAAGTGAACAGTCAAAAATTAAATTTCTGCCCTGGGTATTTGAAGGTAAACATCACAAATTCTTTGCTTCACTAAAGGATATGAATATTCATTCCTGGAGTGAAATAAAACGAATTCGGGCAACATCGCACTAAAACTTCAGCAAAAATAGCTGTATATGGTTTAAAATGTAGTGCAAATCAGAGCCCCATAGAGTTCCTTTCTGTACTGAAAAATGCGTACAGTATGGCTGAAGATAATCCCTTATTTGAATGCTCAGAATTTGTGAATTTATTTTTTGAAGCACTGCCCGCACCCATCAAAATTAATTTAGCTAGAGATTTTGATGAGAACTGCTCATTGAAATGGCTGATCAAAGAGAGTACAAAGTTATACTCTATTCAGCAGTCCGGTGAACAGGGGCTTAAAAAGGAATCAAAAGCCAAAATTGTGGCAGAAACTATGGTGTCACCTAGCCCCCTCAATTTGGAGTCTAAAAAGAAAACAGGCCATCTCCACAGAGGATTAACTCTACCCCTCCCCCAACACGGGCTGAGACGCAGAGAGACTATAACCAAAGTGGGGGACATACTCAGGTAAATATTTAATCCCAAAGAGAATACCCCCAAAATAATTGGTATCCCTGCAAGGGTAGATACAATTGATGGCGAAGATATTCTCAGGATAACCAGACACCCCAAGTAAATAGTGCTCCCCAAAATACTAATGCTGAACAAGTTGAACCCCAGGGGCAACCACACCAGGATAGAAACAGCGGCCCTGATTCTGAGGGAACCCAACGGTCCAGGAATCATTATTATGGGGCATCAAGAAAAAGGCCCAGGGGTAGAGGTAACTTGTATGATCAAGTAGATCAGCTTTATACTCAGTTAAATCGGTTGAGCGAACAATTCACTAATATGAGTCAACCTTTTACGGCTCAGCCACTGAACAATCCTTTTTATGGGGTACAGCCAGTGGTCAGCAGTGGGCCACAGGCACAGTCATAAATACTGCAGTATCACCTAAAAGGGAGGGGAGAGATATACAAAATGTAATGATACATGTCAATAATGGTACTAATCATATTCTCTCCCCACAGACCGGAAACGGACAATTTAGCTGTGATGACAAGCAACCTCAGCCGGGAAAATTAACCAATTTCTTCCTTTGCAGCATTCTCTTAACCTTATTTCCACAGATGCAGTACACAAGAACCCAGTCGACCCTGTCATAGAGGAGACCAGTAAGAGTGAAGTCTCTCCTGCATCAGGTAAAGCGGCGGATTTAGGTAACACGTGGCGAAGCCCAAAGGTGTGCAATCATGCCAATTTTATGTGTGAAATGGTTGAAACTGCAGGGAGATATTATGTATTAGCTGAGCTGCAAGATTCAGTCTTCAACCCTATCATGGGATTAATTGATACTGGGTCTCAGGCAACTATTTTATCCCACAGGTACTACACACAGCTAAATGAGCTAACACCCTACAAACCTAAAATAAAAGAATTTGATGGTTCTCAAATAGAAGTTGGGGGTGATTCTCTAAAAGTCTACGGTACGTCCTGGTTAAAATTTAAACTGGGGAACAGGGTCATAAGACACCCTGTCATTATAGTGGATCTGCCAACTGATCGTTTAATTATTGGTAGTTATCTCCTGAAGCGATTAAGCACCATAATTGATTGCATAAATAATGTAATTTGGTCACAAGTCAAAAGGCCTATTAATTATGAGAAATCTGGTATATCTCGCCCCCGACATAACTGTCACGTGGTGGAAGAGAAGCCAGATGCTGTGGAGATTCATTTCAGGAATAACTCTGTACCTGAAATCACTATCTTACAAATAGATGATCAGACTCCTTTAAGTGGCTCTGATGGTAATACTTTTAAAATTTTGCCTGGAAAGATAGCGAATATTTCCTTAGACGGCGATGTATTAATCATAAAATCCCTAAGGAACTGAGAGAGTTAAAGAGGATCTATTTATCCCTGTACAAATGCATGACCTTGGTACAACAAAGTATGTATGACCTTGGTACAAACAGGAAGCCAGCTATATAAGCGAAGGATTTTTAGCGCAGATAGCTGAACCTAAAGTGATTAAATAGCTTTCTCCACAAGACCACTGTGTCCACAGCCTGGATGACAGGTTTGAAAGCTATAACATCACAGCTAAGTGCTTATTATCTTTCTCTATAGGTAATAAATCAGTGAAGCACCTGTTTTTAGTTTTAAATACTCCCCATAATCAAATATACATTGGCAATGATCTCTTACAAAGATATGCCATACAAATAGATTTGATTAACTCTTGCCTCTGGAGCAGGTTAAAGGGGGACCCTGAAGTATTTCAGGATGAAAATGCAGCCCTGAAATCAAACCAGCAATTGCCATATGCTGTAAATATGCAGGTGTCTAACGATGTTATAATTCCTGCTGGGGCTGATAAATTTCTTTTACCCTTACAGGTAAAGAGAGGTCAGAAATTAAAAACATCTGAAACACTAATTTGCCTCTCCCATAGAATACAAAATCTGGGTATCACAATGACCTACACTCCTTTGGTAAATATTGGAACTATTCCAATACATGTTATTGTGCATAACATGACCCCACAGGATATAAACATATCCAAGGGGACTACCATAGGATATGCACTGGAATCAAGTTATTACACTTTTGGATTCCAGAATAATATAATTGGGCTAATACCTGAAAGATACTTAACTGAAGAACAATTAATAGAACAATCCTTTACATCTATGCCAGAGGGTCTATTCACAATTCAGTCTATTTATCCCTTCAGCTCAGAGGAAGGCATCTGTAAAATTGAAGAAGCCTCTCTGGTATTTAATCAGCCGATCAAACAGCAAGAATACCCCAATACCCAGAGTCATGGGGGCAATGTAAATTATAATCAAGGGGATCTCACCTCTAGATTGGAAGAAGCCTATGAAATAGTACAGCCTGAAATATTTTCAGGATTTCAGCAAATAGTCGAAGAGCAAATATCCTTAGCTAAAGCTGTTCCAGTGATGATGAACGCCAACAACTGCAAGAACTCCTGATTGAGTACAAGGATATTTTTGATAGGGACTCTTATGACTGTGGGACTACAGACTTGCACATTGCAAGAATATAAACAGATCCCAATGCGCCACCTGTCTTTGTTAAACAATACAGACTTCCTTTAGCCTCATATGATTCTCTTGCAGAAATCATAAGGAACCTGGAAGAAAGGGGTATTATACAACAGGTTCACAGCTCTTATAACAATCCTATTCTAGGTGTTCTTAAGCCCAATGGACAATGGAATTTGTGTGCTGACTTAAGACAGCTAAACAAACGAGTGTACATGTCTGGCTGGCCTGTGCCATATATTGACCAGTGCCTAGCACAGATGCAGGGATCCAAAATATTCACTGCCATTGATTGTGCACAAGGATATTGGGCCATAAAGGTACATGAGGAGGACCAGTATAAGCTGGCATTCTCATTCCAAAAGGTCCAGTATGCATTTCAGAGACTTCCTTTTGGATTCATAAATTCTGGACAGGAATTTGCTGTATTTATGCATAAGGCTATGCCTTATGCACTGGAAAGGGGACCTTATCTTATGTTGATGATGTTTTAATCAAAAGCACTGACTTTGAAAAACACATCGCAGAGCTTAAACACGTCCTCAGCCAACTTAAAAGGGCAGGTGTCAAATTATCCCTACAGACAGCTCAATGGTGCTGCACTCGTGTAAACTTCTTGGGGCATGAAGTTACTTCTGAAGGGTTAAATCCTCAGAAGAAAAAAGTGGAAGCTATAGTAAATTCTAAAAACCCAACTAACTTAAACAAATTGAGATCATTCCTGGGTATGACAAATTATTCTCGCAAATTCATTGATAATTATGCAGAATTAGCTAAACCCCTACTACTTCTTCTAAAGAAGGATGTGAAATGGCACTGGAGTGAGACTAAAGAGACAGCCATCTGAAATCTGAAGAGAAAACTCACTCAAGCAGCTTGCTTAGCGTACCCTGAAGGTGGTAAACCTTTCTTCTTAGAGACAGGTTACACAGATGTAAGCATGAGTGCTGTTTTATACCAAAAGCATGATAATTTAGGCAAGGTCATTGTTTATGCGAGCAAAACTCTATCCCCAGTAGAAATAGAATTTAGCGATTGCGAAAAAGCCCTCTTATCTACTGTATGGGCTCTACAAAATTTCCGCAGCTACATACAGGGCGAGAAAATTAGACGGCCCACCAGCCTTTGCTATATTTGCAAAGTGAGAGAATAAGAGATGGGAATTCGTCTAATAGCTGCATAACAGCATGGACTCATTCCTTACAAGGCTGGCCCTTAGAAATTTGCTACAAGCAGAATAAAAAGAATTCAGTCACACAGGGGCTTGCTGAGCTCCACAACTGTACTGCTAAGGATCCTGGGGAGGAATTATCAGAAGATGATTTCCTTGAGGAACAATTGCTTTCCCCATATAAAATGTACAATGAGGAACATTGTCAAACATTACCTTGGGTATATGTTGATGGGGGTTCTTACCATGCCACTATTGATAATGAGTGCAGATTAGTCGCTGGCATTGGTATAACTTGGGCAAATGGATTCCCAAATATATCTATAGGATTTAACATTGGGCCAAGATCCAGTCAAGTTGCAGAACTCACTGCTGTTCTAAAAAACATTGAAATGGCTATTGAACATGGTATTCATGAATTTGTAATCATTACTGACTCAAATTATGCAAGATTGATAATCTGGTGGTATCCAATGATTTAACCATACACTGGAAAAAGACCAAGGGTCATTCCAGGGTTCAAGGTCCTGATAAGGAAGGCAATGATCTTGCGGATTCATTGGCCAGACAAGGAGCCATAACTGGAGAACTCCTTAATATTGACGACTTAATGGGTGCAATTCAGGTAGAAGCCATTACCAGAAACCAGGCAAAACCACAGAGTGAGCCTAACCTAGTACAATGGAGTCAGGATTCTCCTAGTGAGGACCTGATCACTAGTCAAAAAGAAGACCCCATTGTAGGCATCTTCTATAAACACATAGAAGATCCTGAAAGTAACCCCATCTCAAAAGATGATTGTGTTGGCAAAGAAGATCTTAGAATCTTAATGATGTCCAGATCACAATTCAAGTTGCAGGATGGTTTGTTAATTAGAACCTCCAAAACTGGCATCCAGTAATGGGTAGTACCCACCAAGTTCAGAGGTCTAATGCTTCAACATGCCCATGATGCTCCCACATCTGGTCATCTTGGTGCCAAACTCATGTATGAAATATTGCGTGATTATGCCTTTTGGCCACACATGTTGAAAGATGTTCATACCTACTGTCAAGGGTGTTTAATCTGTCTACAGTTCCAACCCCACTGCGCCAACGCATAGAGCGCCATTGCAGAAAAGGGGAATGGTAATGCCATGGTCAGATATACAAATTGATTTTATTGGTCCAGTAACAAGGTCATCAAGAGGTAACAAATACATGTTAACAGTGACATGCCTGTTCACTAAATGGGTAGAGTGCATCAGTGTACCTAACAATAGTGCTGAAACATGCGCAGAATTACTCATCAACCACGTGTTTTCCAGATTTGGTTTGCCCCAAAGAATCGAGTCAGATCGGGGAACCCACTTCATTAGCGAAGTGATGATCAAAATGTGGAAAATACTAGGGGTAAAAAGAAAGCTCCATATTACATATAGAGCTGCCTCAAGTGGTGGTGTAGAGCGTTACAACCAGTCCATTGTGAAAATCCTCAAAAAGTTTGCGAGTGAAATGGGTAAAGTCTGGGATGTAAAACTACCTCTAGACCTAATGGCATTAAGAGCAACTACAAGTAGTGCTACCAAGATGTCACCTTTTGAACTGATGAATGGTAGAAGAATGGTCCTACCTCAACATCTACTGTACCGTACATCAGGCCAGAACTTGATAAACGCTGCTAATACACATCAATATGTGGAGAACCTAAGAAAGCACCTGCAATATGCCTTTGCATTTGCTCAAAGGAACTTAGAGAAATCCGCAACTGCCACTAAAAATTATTATGATCTCAAAACGTCCAAAAAGGAATATGAAATAAATAATAAAGTTTATCTTTAGAACTTTGGAAGAGATCAGGTTAAGGAGAAGAAAATTCTTCCATCATGGAAAGGTCCTTTTGTCATTACTGACAAAATATCTCCAGTGGCCTATAAAATACGGATCCCTAAAAATGAAAGTTGCATAGATAAATGGGTCCATATCAATCAATTGCGAGCGTGTCATCCTAGGTCCCAACTACAAGTCATAGAGGGAGAATGAAGTGTCATATCCCCAAATGCGCTAAAGACATACTGTAGTTTAAAGATGCCTAGCTGATAAGCATAAAGGCTCAAAAATGATGGACTCTCTTCATAAAAGACTGTCTATGATGTGTACGGTCAACATCCTCACCAAATACCAATGACTTTAAGCCAATTTAAATACATGTGTCCTACATCTATTTAAAATTGGAAGGGGGATTTATGTCAAGGTATATGTAAAGATTAATATATATATATATATATATATATATATATATATATATATATATATTATTAAATATTTGTCTAATCAGTACCAAATGATTCATTCATTCATAAAACATTGAATACTTTGACTGACCAAATTCAATCCTCCCCCAGTGATCACACAGGATGGGTCACAAAGTTATTTAAAAAGGAATGTTGTAAAAGCGATTTTGAGAAAGAGCAGTGTTTTATAACTTAAATTAAAAGATAACATAGCTTTGAAGCTCACAGCCCTGTAGGGGGTAGCAAACAAGGGCTGTTGGTCAACCAAATCAGCACACATCCTTTAATGGATGGAGACGATATTCTGAGCCATAAACTAGATAAGCAGGTAAAATTCTGACTACATAGTGATTAGCATAGACTTGTTTAATTACCCCTGCTGTGTATGGAGACAATGAAAATTTGACCAGCGAAGACACATGTTATAGTGTAACTACTTGAATTCAAATTTTTTTATACAGCCTAAAAATTTAAATAACTATATAACAATCTATAATTTGCTGGATTTTTGTATAATTTTAAACATTGCATATAAATAAATGTGTGTATGTATATATATATATATATATATATATATATATATATATATTGGAAGCAAAGAATGTTTTAGAATTTAAAATGAGCATTCTAACAATTATCTCTTTCATTCCAGGCATCTAAGAGGTACATATCTAATTGATGTTTTGAATGATGTCCTGAGTGTTTTGTCCTCTCAGGGAGAGATATACAGATGTGAAATATTGATCTGTATGGAATAATAACCTCTGTATCTCTATATTTTTCAGACATATAATAACAAGATGTCCTATGAATATGGACCATAGACAAGATTCATGCATTCAGGATTTATTAGAAATATAAAATATATTATATTCTTGTTGGGATACAGTGCAATACTGAATATGAATCATGCTGTATTTGTATGAATATATATATATCAGGATTTTAAATGCTATTAATTTTGGAATAGTTAGCAGTATAAATTATTTTGATGTAATATGATATTAGAAATAATACTGATGTTTCATATTAAAATAATCAGAATAAATAATATGACATAATACAATACATTTGAACATGTAAATTATTAATGTAAAGAAATATTTTTTTTTATTTTTTTTTTTTATAATTTTTATTGAGGTTTAGTTAAAAGCATACATAGAACAGCATAACAAATTCTAATGTCACATGAAATAAGGCTTCAATGTTACAGGAGTAATAAAATGGACATAAAAGAGACATATAGCCAACAAGTTACATAGCTTGCAAACATTATACAGATAGGGTGTTGATCCTTCCGGAATCTTCTATATGACATAATAAATTACTTTTGGGCCAACAAAAGCAACAGGTAGTAATGAAGTGAAAGAAGGAAATTGTAACTAAGGAGACTACTCTTGGATCTCATTAATAAACCTCGAATTTTTTAATTTTTAGAATAGTTAGTAATTGGTATTGGAGGCAATACTAAGGGTAAATATATAAACTTGCAGTAGAAATAGCGTGGTAGAGTATGTAGGTATAAATAGGTAGAGTATGGCATAGACAAGATAAGCCATATAGATAGCCCTCCAGCATTAGGAGGTACATTATAGGGGGGGGGGGAGGTGGTAGGTTAGCTAAGGTTTATGCGGTTTATATGGAGTACCAAGAATAGGGAGATAAGAGTGACAAAGCAGGTCCAGCCTGCACTGGAAACCCATCCCCTACTGCTGTGTGACAAAGCTGTAAATCACAACATAGTCCCAGTAAACTCAAGAAAAATTAAACTATGGCGCAAGTTATTAACTACTATTCATATGGCTTTAGAGGTTATATTGTAGAAAGGAAAGAAAACATATAGACTCAAATAACCCAGTACATTTAGTGGCATGCGTGGGTTGAAAATAACCCCTTATATTGAAATGTGATTAATCATGTTATGAATGGCTCACCGCCTCGGCCGCCAGCAGTATCGCCACACAAAGCCAGTAAACAGGGGTTGGGAAAATATTTTTAGGCAAATAAATAGCAGTTAAAATTTCTAAGGTACTGTGTCTAGGACTTGGAGCCTTCCTATATTCAAGATATACTCTTACAGAAAAAAAAACTCCAATATTACTGCCCTACAGCTGACTCAAAGATCAATGGTGCCCTTGAAGTAGTTAAAAAATTTAAATTAGAGTGATACTAGGAGTATCTATGGGTACATATAGATATTGACTTTTAGACAGGTGCTTAGTACCTATGAACGAAGTGTATTAGAGTAAACACCTAACTAGGTGCTGTGCTATAACATTAAAATATGAGATGAACAGAGAGATTGCGCCAAAATAAGTAACTCATGGGATAGTAGATCTGATTTGTAGGGGTGCACAGTATCCAGATACCCTTTAGTGCTAAAGAAATGTAGGATATCACAGTAAAACATGGTGTTGATGTAAATTAGTACAGGAGATACACTATACAAAATATATGTGATAGAATATAGTAGGGACTGTAGTATCAGTGTGTATGCTAACTAATATATTTATGAAATAACAAACATAGGATAGGAAGCAATGTTACCCTTCACTGAAATTAGTATCTATTCAAGTCTAGGGGAGGGATAGAAGTTTGCAATAAGTAGGCACAAACCTATTAGGCTTTGCTATGAGTAGCTAGTTATCTAAGGGGGTCTTGCCCTTGAAAATAGATATAAACAGGGGAGCTTCTCCTCACATCTATGAGGTACAGGGTACCCACTTGGGCATAAAAGATCTATGTTATCAAAGTCCCCCTAAATTAAACAGAACAGGGTATGTATACATTTCCATTACAAAGGTATCAGCAATCATCTTATATATCAAAAGATATTTATCTTTCATAACTTATAAAGCATATTATTTTGGGAGCCCACTGTGGGGTATGAAAGAGAAGCAAGAAAGGGGCGTCCATCATAACTTGAAAACCTATAACCATGGTGGTCTTCAAACATATAACTGTTAAACTTAACATGTCCATAACGTAAATATGATGTAACCCTGTGAGGCAGTCAATATAAGTATAGTCCCAGAGCTTCCGTGGATATTGCAGTTCAAGATATGTTTTGTGGCATTGAGCAGACCTCTCAGTCAGTGTGAACATAAATGTGCAGACTGAATATATGTCTCACAGAAACTGCAGGCCAGGAACCGCAACAGGGTTATCGGGAGCTCCAGTCTAGCCTATGCCACATCTGTGGTCACCAAAAACATACCGCACTTGTAGCTCACGGCACTGTGACATCCTCCAACTCCCAGAGTCCTGCTTAGCCTCGATCACTCCTGCTCCAACATCGCTGAGTGAAGGGAAAGCCCCACAGACATGGTCGCGGACTACAGACCTCACATGTCCCGCCGCTGCGGGTAAGTTAAGAAGCGGGGTCAAAGTATTTTCAAAGTTTCGGATCTTGTCAGGCAGCTTAGGGTCAAAGTGTATAGAAAGGTATTCTCCATCATCTGCCCTAGAAAATGTGTGTGCCTCTCGAGTAGTTTGGTCTCCGGAGTGGTAATTGAACGAGTAGCCATGTTGGGTTGGGTCAGGCAGGCAGCACAAGGACCCATGGGTTAGTTTACCGCTGGCGGTACTTTGACCCAAAAATGTAATGGGGCTAGTTAGGCTTAAGGTAACCTGCTCAGGAGCGTTAGTAATGCTGTGACATCCGAAGAGTGTTGCTTCCATTCTGGTGAAGTGCTCAGATAGGAGCTGCGCCACATCTTCCACCCAAAAGTTCAGGGCCTCTATCCCGGCCATGTTATTATAGAGCTTCTGTCATCTGGCAATAGCCACTTAAGTGCTCATAGGGACTCGTAGGATTAGTAGAGGTCAAGGGATACTCTAATGGTGTGAGAGGATTTGGTCCCAAGGGTAGATAAGCAAGATTTTAGTTATATTAGAGCCGGGAGCTCCACACATGTACGTCTGGTTCCCTTGGAAGTTGGCTCCGCCCCCCTAAAGAAATATTTTTAAATGTTAGAAATGATTAAAGGACCAGTAAACGCAACAGATTTGCATAATCAACAAATGCAAGATAACAAGACAATACAATAGCATTTACTCTGAATTTCAAATGAGTAGTAGATTCTTTTCTAACACATTTCAAAGTTATGTATATTTCCACTCCCACTGTACCATGTGATAGCAATCAGCCAATCACAAATGCATATACGTATAGTCTAAGTTCTTGCACATGCTCAGTAGGAGCTGGTGACTCAAAAAAAGTGTATATATAAAAGACTGTGCACATTTTTTTAATGGAAGTAAATTGGAAATTTGTTTAAAATTACATGCTGTATTTGAATCATGAAAATTTAATAAAACCTGAGTGTCCTTTTAAATGTATTGCTGTGTTGTTTGTCATGCTGCCCCCAATGGCCAAAATCTGGTATTACAGACAAAAGATTGACTGTTAAAAAAAATACATTTCCAAAATGAACAAATCACAAAGCAGATTTTCAAAGGGCCTCCCATACTTCTCAACTATGATTATACAATATAAGTTGTAGGCAGGATAGGAGGAGAGACTGGCTGCTGATGATTTTGCTGAACTGACTGAAAACTGTTGCGTGGGACACAGTCAAACTATAAGTAAAGTGGGCCATACTTTTTCCTATCAATTGCAATTACCCTTATCTTTATATGAGGTGGGACAAACAAGTTTTGAAGCTGACTTATCGATTTGGTGCTCATTTTGGTAAAGTATTAAAAGATTGCTAATTATAGGTAATATTTTAAAACAAAATATATGCATAGTCACTGCAGTTAAATTATAAGTGATAGATTGAAGAGAGCAGTTTGTATTTTAGCTTATATTCATAGCCTGTATATTTTAAGCTAATCCTAAATTTTAAGTTGTTTATCTTTGCAAATATATATATATATATATATATATATATATATATATATCTTAGAATTTGTCTTAACTGTAGGTAATTAAGAATTTATTTCAGCTTAGACATAAGAGTTGGTTGCTTACACTGATAATATATACAACTCTCTGGTATATAAATTGGAGTGTATATTATCCTATTGTTTAACTAACCACTGTTAAAATTGTACCAGTCTGAATGTTTAGTGGTTTATATTTTAGTCACATTGTTATATTTTAAATGCAACTCTGATTTGGGAGGCTATTGTGAATAAGGCAATTTTTATGAACTTGGCATAGCATATTTTAATAATTTTAAATGTGTATAGTATTGATTCATATTCTTGTTCCTACAAATATATTTCAATGTGTTTATAGATATTAACTAATAAAAAGAATTCAGGAATTTATATTAATTTTATTGTCTTAGTATATGCATATTTGATTGTGGGTTTATTTTAAAGAATAGTTATTAAATATATTGTGTTATAACCCGGCCATATACTGACAAGATGATGCACAAGAAAGCCAGCAAACAGTTTGGTGAAGATAAGCAGACATTACTGGAACCATGTCCTGTAGTCCAATGAGACCAAGATAAACTTATTTGGTTCAGATGATGTCAAGTGTGTGTGGAGTAAACCAGGTGAGGAGTACAAAGACAAGTGTGTCTTGCCTACAGTCAAGCATGGTGGTGGGAGTGTCATGGTCTGGGCTGCATGAGTGCTGTCGGCACTGGTGAGCTACAGTTCATTGAGGGAACCATGATTGCCAACATGTACTGTGACAAACTGAAGCAGAGCATGATCCCCTCCCTTCGGAGACAGGGCCAGAGGGCAGTATTCCAACATGATAATGACACCAAACACACCTCCAAGACGACCACTGCCATGCTAAAGAAGCTGAGGGTAAAGGTGATGGACTGGCCAAGCATGTCTCCAGACCTAAACCCTATTGAGCATCTGTGGGGCATCCTCAAATGGAAGGTAAGAGAGTGCAAGGTCTCCAACATCCACCAGCTCTGTGATGTGATCATGGAGGTGTGGAAGAGGACTCCAGTGGCAACCTGTGAAGCTCTGGTGAACTTCATGTCCAAGAGGGTTAAGGCAGTGCTGGAAAATAATGGTGGCTACACAAAATATTGACACTTTGGGCCCAATTTGGACATTTCCACTCACTTTTGTTGCCAACGGTTTAGACATTAATGGCTGTGTGTTGAGTTATTTTGAGGGGACAGCAAATTTACACTGCAATACAGACTGTACACTCACTACTTTACTTTGTAGCAAAGTGTCATTTCTTCAGTGTTGTCACATAAAAAGATATAATAAAATATTTACAAAAATGTGAGGGGTGTACTCACTTTTGTGAGATACTGTATATATATATATATATATATATATATATATATATATATACTGTGTGTATATATATATATATATATATATATATATATATATATATATATATATATATATATACATATTTTGATATAAGATTATAATACTACTTGGTGTCTTCTGTTTATCCGCCCTCCTGTATTCTTATTTTGACTGGGCTGTGACATAGAGAGCAGTCCTACCCACTCTCTACATAGGCTTCCTAAAGGCTTTCAAAGGGCTGGATTTCAAGACTGCCATATGGCACACACACTGATTGGATGTTCATTGGAATTGTCATAAAAAATAATTAATTCCATTGGTATAACATTGTAATACAAACATTAATATAGGCACAGATTAAATTTTTCTTTCATGTAAGTGGCAAGAGTCCATGAGCTAGTGACGTATGGGATATACATTCCTACCAGGAGGGGGCAAAGTTTCCCAAACCTCAAAATGCCTATAAATACACCTCCCACCTCACTCAGCTTAGTTTTACAAACTTTGCCTCCTTGTGGAGGTGGTGAAGCAAGTTGTGCTTGATTTTCTTCTGTGATAGGCGCTTCTAAGCATATTGAAGCCCAGTTCCTCTCAAATTACAGTGTTTGTCTGAGGGATGTGAAGGGAGTATTGCCTGATGATACCATGTTTTCAACTATGGGAAATCTATTCTTAGGCTCTCTGTAATCGGTCGCAGAGATTCATCTGCTGTCTCCCTTTACAGATCGACATTATACTCCTCTACCATTACCTCTGCTGATATGTTTCAGTACTAGTTTGGCTGTCTGCTATATGGGAATGGGTGTCTTCTGGTAAGTATATATCATTTTTTAAAGACACTCTCCGCTATGTTTGGCACTTTATATTATAAAGTTTTAAATGTATATTGTATATATATTTGCTATAAGTCAGGTCTGTGTATTTCCCTCTGCAGTCTGAAGGTTTCAGCTTGGAAATTATGTTTATGGGAGTTTTTAGGCTTACCTGGTGTTCCAGTTAGTTGTAACTTGGAGTCTGTTTTTTTTAAAGATTTTGCGGGCTTAGGCTCGCGATGGTGCAGAATGTTACGGCGCAAAAAAATTTGGCGCAAAGTTGCGTCTGCTGTGACGCGAGTTACGTCAGTTCTTGCGACTTTCTTGTTGCAAGGTTTTATTTGCCGTGAAGTCGCGCCTGTTATTAAGCGAGTTTCATTATTTCATTTATTTAGCGGCAAAACTTTTTTCTCTGCATTTGCGCCATTCTTGGCACCTAAATTTATTATATAAGTCTCTCCCTCATTTTCTTCTCTGCTCTCATTCGATTCATGGAGGGCTAGGTTGTTTGCTTTTGATTTTACTTTTGTATAGAACATTTTTATCATAAGCATTTTTTTCCCATTCCTGAAACTGCTATTTTGAGGAAATTGGATACTTTGTTTAAATGTTATTTTTTCTTTTTTGTTACATTTTGCAAGATGTCTCAAACTGATCCTGCCTCTGATGTTACTGTAGGAACCAAGCGGCCTGTACACAATTTCTACCAAAGCTAAGTGTATATATTGTTAATTAGCTGATCTTATTTATTCAGCTCAAATATGTGGCACTTGTTATGTTATATTATTTCATACTGATAATGTTTCTATAGTACAAATACATCTACTGTTAAACCTTCACAGTCTAATGTACATGATATTCCTGTAGATATAAAAGATTATATTGATACAGCCATAGAGAAGGCTATGACCGCTATTCTGCCTTCAAATTAACGTATAAGATCTCTCCTAACTTCTCATAAATCTAATTAAGTTTGTATTGATCAATAACATACTGAAGTATTTCTGCTGATGAGGATTTCTCTGACTCAGAGGATCCTACTTCAGAGACTGATATTGATAAATCAACCTTTCTATTGAATATATTTGTTCTTTATTAAGGAAGTATTATTTACTTTGGGTATTGAGGAATCTAGTCCTATTGATAATAAGAATAGCAAATGTTTAAATTCTTTTTTTAAAAGCATCTGAGGTTACTCTTCAAGTTTTTTTTTTCCAGATGCTATCTCTCATATGTTTAGTAAGGAATCTAAACATAGTGCTTCTTTTTACCTTTCTTCTAGGTTTCTTCTAGCTATATCCTTTACCTGTGGCTAATTTAGAGTTTTTGTGTAAAAGTCCCTAAGGTGGAGCTATTTCTACTCTTCTAAACGAACTTCTATCCTATAAAATATATTTCTTTTTTTAAGGATCCTTTAGATAGGAAGTTTGTATCCTATCTTAGAGAAGCATATTTACATACTGGCTATATTCTTAAACCTGCCATTTCTATGGCTGATGTTGCTGCTGTTTCAACTTTTAGGTTGGACAGTTTAGTTATCAGATCTTGAATGGTCTAAGCATTGTTCTTTTACTTCAACATGCTAATCATTTCATTTGTGATGCTATATTTTATGTCATTTTAATTTATATTAAAATCTTTGTTTTTAGCCATTCTTACTAGAAGAGTTTTATGGCTTAAATCTCTGATATGGTGTCTAAATTTTGATTACTATTTTATCATTTTAGGATAGAAATTTTTTTGGTTTTCTTTTGGATTTTATTATCTCAACTATTACTGGGGAAAGGGAGTTTTTTCTGCCCAAAGATAGAAATCTAAGGGTAATTTTTAAGCTCCAAATTGTTTTTTCCTTCCCCTAGGCCTCTGGCTCTAATTAGAGATCTACCCCAAATTTGAATAAAACCAAACCTTATAAATGAAAACAGCACCTAAAACTGCATGATGGTGCGGCTCTTAAACCAGTTCAACTGGTGGGGGGGCAGATTGAATTTATTTCAACACATTTGGGCAGTTTCTGTTCAAAATCAGTGGATTCGGAATTTTTTCTCGGGGGTATCGAATAGGTTTCAGAATAAAACCTCCCATGGGAAGATTCTTCCTTTCCCATGTTACAACAAACCCTGTGAAAGCTCAGTTTTTTCAGAAATGTGTTTCAGATCTAGAGTTTTCAGGGGTGATTGTTCCAGTTCCTCTGCAGGAACAGAGTTTGGGTTTCTATTCAAATCTATTCATTGTCCCAAAGAAAGAAGATTCGTTCAGACCAATTCTGGATCTGAAATTTTTAAATCGTTTTGTAAGAGTCCCAACTTTCAAGATGGTGATTATAAGGACTATTCTGCCTTTTTTTCAGCAAGGTTACTTCATGTCCACAATAGATTTACAGGACGCTTATCTTAGCATTGCGATTCATTCAGACCACTATCGATTTCTGAGATTCTCGAGATTTCCGGTTGGACTAGTGACAGCTCAGAGATTCTTTTCAAAGGTTCTCAGTGCCCTTCTATCTGTAATCACAGAGCAGGGTATTGTGGTGTTTTCTTATTTGGACGATATCTTGGTACTAGCTCAAATTTATTCAATTAGCAGAATCTTACTGAAAACAACTAGTGTGGTTTCTTCACAGACATGGTTGGAGGATCAATTTACAAAAGAGTTTCTTGATTCCTTAGACAAGGGTCACCTTTTTAGGTTTCCAGATAGATTCAGTGTCCATGACTCTATCCCTAACAGACAAGAGACGAATGAAGTTAATTTTAGTTTGTCTAAACCTTCAGTCTCTATTATTCCCTTCAGTGGCTATGTGCATGGAAGTTTTAGGTCTCATGACTGCAGCATCGGGTGCAATCTCCTTTGCTTGTTTTCATATGAGGCCTCTATAGCTTTGCATGTTGCACCAAAGTGCAGGGATTATTTTCAGATATCACAATTGATATACTTAAATCCTAACACTCTATTCTCTCTGATTTGGTGGTTGGATTATCACCTTATTGGTTAGTCCTACATGGACTGTATTCTTAACAGATGCAAGTTTTTTCAGGTTAGGGAGCTTTCTGAGAGTCTCTGACAGCACAAGGAGTTTTGAAACCTCAAGAGGTGAGGTTGCCAATCAATATTTTAGAACTCAGGGCTCTTCAGGCATGGCCTCTATTGAAGAGAGAACTTCTACATTTGGTTTCAAACAGACAATATCACAACAGTGGCATATGTCAATCATCAAGGAGGGACTCGCAGTCCTTCAGTTATGAAGAAAGTATCTTGGATACTTTCTTTGGCAGGATTAAACTCTTGTCTAATTTCTGCAATTCATATCCCAGGTGTAGACAATTGGGAAGTGGATTATCTCAGCCGTCAGACTTATATCCGGGGGAGTGGTCTCTCCATACAGATGTGTTTTTTTAATCTTATACAGATGTGGGGTTCTTCCAGAAATAAATCTGATGGCCTCTCGCCTAAACAGGAAGCTTATCAGATACCTTTCCAGGTCCAGGGATCCTCAGGCGGAGATGGTGGAATCCTTAGCAGTTCCTTGGTTTTTACCAACCTGCATATATTTTTCTGCATCTGGTTCTTCTTTCAAGGGTAATCTTCAAGATCATAATGGTTCAATCTCATGAGTTTCTGATAGCACCAGCTTATTTGAAGGTGGGGCAGTCTCCGCCTCAGAGAATTACAGCTCTTTTTACTAGATCAGTTGCCTCTTCTTAGGTTGTCAAGAATGAAGCTTCAGTTGATTAAATTTGCAAAGCAGTAATTTGGTTTTATGTGCATATTTTTTCTTAAATTTTACCATTTTGTTGTGTTTTCTTTTTCGAAAGCAGTCTTTGGTAGAAAGGCTCTTTAGGCTTTTATCTCAGTTTGATTCTAGTGTTTTGATTTGAGTTTTTTTGAAAAAAATTAAGAAAACTTAATTTTATTTTGGATTTAATTTCTCAGCGGATTTAGCTGTTGTTATTTTATCCCTCCCTCTCTAGTGACTCGTGGATTTCCACATCTTGGGTATTATATCCCATACGTCACTAGCTCATGGACTCTTGTCCCTTACATGAAAGAAAACATAATTTATGTAAGAACTTACCTGATAAATTAATTTTTTTCATAGTGACAAGAGTCCATGAGACCCACCTAATTTTGGTGGTTATGATTTTTTGTATAAAGCACTTTATTTTTTCCAGTTCCTCTTTTTGTATGCTTTTTACTCCTTCTTTTACACCTCACTTCTTGGCTACACATTAAACTAAGGTATGAGTGAGGTGGGAGGTGTATTTATAGGTATTTAGAGGTTTGGGAAACGTTGCCCCCTCCTGGTAGGAATGTATATCCCATACATCACTAGCTCATGGACTCTTGCCACTATGAAATAAATCAATTTATAAGGTAAGTTCTTACATAAATTAAGTATTTTCACGGATTGATTAAAAAAAAAGGTACACATATTTTTAATGGCAAAGATTACATATATGGTATTTGATTAGCTAAAGTTTACCATCACTTTAAGTTAAGATAGTGATTTAATGTGTTGCAAAGAGATATTAACATTTAACAAGCTCAGAATTCCTAATGTTTGAGAAAAAACCTATTTGAATTTTTTTAAAGTCACTTCATGAAATGTGTGGAGACCAATACAGCACCCTAGCAAACATTTTTTCCCCATACCCCTAGCAGCAAAACTTTGTAACAGATCACTTTAGACAGATGCAATGGGACTTTATGTATCATTAAAGGACTTGTTTCTTTCATTTCTTCCCAGCTTGCGCACCATAACATGGAAAGTTCTTTTAAGCCGTCATATTTAATTTTCATCTTTGACTTACTTTGGGCAAAAAGAAAAAAATGAAAAAGTAATGAGGAAAAGTCCCAGTTGCCCTTCAGAAGACATTGCATATGTGCTAATTAGCAATTCTTTCTGAAAAATATAGTTATGTATGGTGATGCAGTCAGAGATAAATAATGGAAATGTCCCATGGCTCTGTCATAAAACCAAAATCAGAACTATTCTGATTGATGCTCTCTAGATTCAGCACCTGAGAAGAAAATATAAATTACTGTTAATAAGCAGTACATTTTTTCTGTCATCCATTATTTAAGTCAAAGTTATGTGTGGTCTTTTCAAAGTAAATGTGCTTTTTCCTCTCTTACACATGCTGCAGGTTAATTTCAAGCCAACTGCAAGTTTTGTAGACTAATGCAAGGTCACCTTTGAAATATTATTGGCATAATAACATAGGAGATACCTCTCAGAGGTCCCTGCTTTTATATAGCTACATAGTAATCTGTTTTTTTACTGAACTAACATTCCATAGTAGAAAGCAAGCTTTATAAAGGAATGGTCTCTTAAGAGAATTGTTAAAGGACCACTCAATGCAGTAGAATTGTATAATAACACGTGCAGAATAGAAAGACAATGATTTAACACCTACTCTGAATTTCAAATAAACTGTAAAAAAAAATTCTGACAAATTTTATTTTTTCTCCCATTGTCCAGCCCCCGTCTCATGTGACAGACATCAGCCAATCACAGACTAGTATACCTATACCCTGTGAGCTGGTGCACATGCTCAGTAGAATCTTGTTCCCCAAAAAGTGTGTATATTAAAATATTATACAAAATTTGATAATGGAAGTAAATTGGAATGAATCTTAAAACTGCATGCTCTTTCTGAATCATAAAACTTTATTTTGACTTGTGTCCCTTTAAAGGAACGTTTAACACTTTATGCTTTTGCGTAAAAGATGGCTTCTCTTGGAAGCAAGAGACAAGCACAACAAGCATATTCTGTACCCTAGAAAAATCAATACCTAGTATAAGAGATCTGCAGAATTTTAAATAACATGCAGCTAGATTACGAGTTGTGCGTTAAGGTAAAAAAGCAGCGTTAAGACGTCCTAACGCTGCTTTTTTACACCCGCTGCTATTACGAGTCTTGCACGTATAGGTGTACCGCACACTTCTTTGGCCTTGCCGCAAAAGACTTAAGTAAACTTCGTAAAGTCTTTTTTCTATGGTACTTCCATAGCGCCGGAATTACGAGTCTGTCCTGGGAGACCAAAAAGTGAGCGGTACACCCTACCCTGTCAAGAGTCCTAACGCATTTAAAAGTCAGTAGTAAAGCGCCGTAACATAAAACTCATAACTAAAGTGCTAAAAAGTACACTAACACCCATAAACTACCTGTTAACCCCTAAACCGAGGCCCTCCCACATCGCGCATAACGAACTTTCAAAATATTTGGGAGATACAATCTCAATACGTTGGAAAAGGGCACCAACTATTAGAGACAAAGTAACAAGAAGCCACTTTGTAAAACATACTCAAAGGAAGGATAAAACCAAAGGAACGTATGTCTGTGGCACATGTATATTTTGTTCATACATGCTTAACATACAACAAATTGATATTTTTCCCAAGGGTACAATATACATATCAGATTTCTTCAACTGCAAAAGCAAGAATATAATATACTGCATCGAATGCAAATGCACAAAGAGATATGTAGGGATGTCCACCAGAGAGTTTAGGAAACACCTAGGAGAACATATATGTGGCATTAAAAATGCCAGGAAAGACTTGGAAAGAGACAAAATACTGACAACAGTGGCCAGACACTTTTTAGAGAAACACGACTGCAAACCTGACCTCCGATGTTGGATACTACAGAAGATATCCCTAGCGATAAGAGGTGGCAACATCGAAGATGCCCTTCTCAAAGCTGAAACAAAGTGGATCTTTAGATTGCAGTGTATGAGTCCCCTGGGCATGAACGAACTGATCACTTATAGTACATTTCTAGGGTAATAACCAACACATAGGTAATGAAGAATTACACTTATGACACAATCTTCATGAGAGGCAGGATGCACTAAAAGTGCGAATTACATCATATACACCTTTGACTGGGTATGGACCATGTCCAGGATAAACATATATATATATGGGTTACTGTTAATGGGATATTCACTCCCTTTTTAATACTTAAACTCAGTGGCCAGTATTATATGGAAATGTAAACACTCCAAAGACTTCTCTAGAAATCACTACTAAAAATTATGAACCTCCAATTGATGGTTTCAGAAATGACAGATTACAAACCAGAAATATAAACAAACAAAAAATTACACACATACATATTATGTAAAACACAGGAGAATAATCTAAGGAAAAACTAAATCTAAGTCCTATATATACGACAAGTAAAGAAGACATAAGATAATGTTAGTATGCCATTCTACAGATCAATTCTCAACTTCTCTACATGCAACATAACATTCTCTTTTTTAGTAGTATGATTTCTAGAACAGGAGAAATCTCCTATAATGGTATATGTCATCCCCAATAATAGATTGGATAAAGTAAAGTACTGCTTTGAATAACATCCTTAACTACAGGATCGATATGTCTAAACATGATGGAAATCAAATGATTCTCCTGTTATTACCACTCGTGTCTTAATTACTATAAGAAAATATGTTTATTGTGCACATTTGATTACTAGTACATTATCTATTTTATCTGTTTTCAATCCTAGCGTTATTAATATTATCCCCGAGCACAAACTTGTATTTTAATGCTGTTTTTTCTTCCCCACTTCGAGAAAGATACATAGGATATGGGATAACACAAAGTGCGCATACCGATCACAATTATAATTGGAATTATCTGAATATTATTATTATCATTTATTTGTATAGCGCCGCCAAATTCCGTAGCGCTGGGTACAATGATAGGGGTATACAATGACAAAGATTTGTGATACAATACAAAACATAACAAGACTAAACAAATCTAGCACAGGAGAAAGAGGGCCCTGCTCCGGAGAGCTCACAGTCTAAAGGTTTAGGGTGCAGAGACATAAGGTTGAGTATAATATTAAACCTTTGTCCTCTGTTTCGATTACTTTTTGACAGGGAGGCGTGTGCACATACGTAACCTAGTACACACGCCCCTGTAGGCAGCCACACACCCTCTGCTCTCAGCCTATCGCGGGATAGAAAACACGATTGGCTGAGTGAAACTACAATGTCAGTAAGATTGAAGAGATCTGATTGGCCGTTAGGCCTTTAAAAGGAATTCAGTTTGAAGGCGCGAGTTGCCTTTGATAAAGCAGATGCAAAATGCTCGTCAGGCGTTCGCACTGCTTCTCCTCCGTGCCTATTTTCACTTGTGGATAAATAGAAATATTTGGTTAAAAAACTAGCGGTTAAATGTTGGCCTAATTGGCAATTTTTTAGAAATCAGCTTTACCCTACTTCTATATTTAAACTTAATTGTTGCTGGGCTAATACTCTCCCCTACGGGGATGCGCTCCGAATTGATTTAGAAGTTAATAGCAGCAGGGTAATTTAACGTTACTGTAACCCCAGATAGCAAATTTCATATTTTTTATTTTTCTATATACACTACTTAATTACAATTCTACTAGTTGCTGGAGTATTTGGAATAGAGTCATAATATATTGTAATTCGGATATTATAGTTCCACTCTGTTTTCCATCAATATAGTGCTGTTACGTTTTAAACAATCCAGTGGAACAGACTTAACATTAGATTAGTTTAAAGAGAGTTAGCCTCTATGACCACATACTAAATCTCTATATGACAACTAGTCATTTATTGTTACTCCACCTACCAGCATATGAAATTATATTGGTGCTGAATTGTTTTGACACCTTTTAATTGCTAAACAGGGGAATTACTACCCTGTAACTATTTTCCTATGAGGATGTGTATGTAGCAAATTTATATTTATTAAGTATTGTCTATCAGGCAAAATTCTTTTGCCTATTTAGGAGGATTAGCAGTGCTCACAATCTTGTATGTTTTTAATAACACAATCACACACTTCACAAACACTTGTTTTATATGGTGGCATGGTCCACAATTTTTATAACACTAATAAAGGTTATGTTTTATTAATCAATGGTCTAAATTTGCAATAACTTATACCGCCCTTCACCATCTCATTTTCTCAGGTAATATAACCAATAAGTGTGCCATTATAATGCTTCTTTCCTTTCTACAATATAATATAAACTTCATCCAGACGGCATCTTCTATCTTCATCCATCCGACGTGGAGCGGGTCCATCTTCAAGACATCCGACGCGGAGCATCCTCTTCATCCGACTACTTAAGACGAATTAAGGTACCTTTAAGTGACATCATCCAAGATGGCGTCCCTTAGATTCCGATTGGCTGATAAAATTCTTGGATGACGTCCCTTAAAGGAACCTTCATTCGTCGGGTAGTCATCGGATGAAGAGGATGCTCCGCGTCAGATGTCTTGAAGATGGACCCGCTCTGCGTCGGATGGATGAAGATAGAAGATGCCGTCTGGATTAAGACTTCTGCCCGTCTGGAGGCCTGGCTTGGATGATGACTTCTCCCGGCTTCGTTGAGGACTTCAGCACAGTTGGATAAAGACTTCTGCTGCTTCCTTGAGGATGGATGTCCGTTCTTCAGAACTGTAAGTCGATCTTCAGGGGGTTAGTGTTAGGTTTTTTTAAGGGTGTATTGGGTGGGTTTTATTTTTCGGTTAGGGTTTGGGCCTGCAAAAGAGCTTACTGCCCTTTTAAGGGCAATGCCCATCCAAATGCCATTTTCAGGTTTTTTTAGATAGTGTTTTATTTGGGGCGTTGTCTGTGTGGGTGGTGGGTTTTACTGTTGGGGGGTTGTTTGTATTTTTTTTACAGGTAAAAGAGCTGATTACTTTGGGGCAATGCCCCGCAAAAGGCCCTTTTAAGGGCTATTGGTACTTTAGTTTAGGCGAGGTTTTTTTTTAATTTTGATAGGGTTATTAGATTATGTGTAATTAGTTTAAATATCTGTAATTTGTTTATTATTTTCTGTAATTTAGTGGGGGGGGGTTTGTACTAGCTAATTTAATTTAGGTAATTGTATTCAATTTAGTTAATTTATTTAATTATAGTGTAGTGTTAGGTGTTATCGTAACTTAGGTTAGGTTTTATTTTACAGGTACTTTTGTATTTATTTTAGCTAGGTAGTTATTAAATAGTTAATAACTATTTAATAACTATTGTACCTAGATAAAATAAATAAAAACTTGCCTTTAAAATAAAAATACACCCTAAGCTAGCTACAATGTAACTATTAGTTATATTGTAGCTAGTTAAGGGTTCATTTTATAGGTAAGTATTTAGTTTTAAATAGGAATAATTTAGGTAATGATAGGAATTTTTATTTAGATTTATTGTAATTATATTTAAGTTAGGCGGTGTTAGGGTTAGACTTAGGTTTAGGGGTTAATAAATTTAGTATAGTGGCGGCGTTGGGGGCGGCAGAATAGGGGTTAATAAGTGTAGGTAGGTGGCGGCGATGTAAGGGATGGCAGATTAGGGGTTAATAATATTTAACTAATGTTTGCGAGGCGGGAGTGCAGCGGTTTAGGGGTTAATATGTTTATTATAGTGGCGGTGACGTAGGGGGCGGCAGATTAGGGGTTAATAAGTGTAGGTAGGTTGCGGCGATATTGGGGGCAGCAGATTAGGGGTTAATAAGTATAATGTAGGTGGCGGCGATGTTGGGGGCAGCAGATTAGGGGTTCATAAGTATAATGTAGGTGGCGGCGGTGTCCGGAGCAGCAGATTAGGGGTTAATAAATATAATACAGGTGTTGGCGATGACGGGGGCGGCAGATTAGGGTAAATAAGTGTAAGATTAGGGGTGTTTAGACTCGGGGTTCATGTTAGGGTGTTAGATATAGATATAAATTTTATTTCCCCATAGGAATCAATGGGGCTGTGTTAGTGAGTTTTACGCTGCTTTTTTGCAGGTGTTAGACTTTTTCTCAGCCGGCTCTCCCCGTTGATTCCTATGGGGAAATCGTGCACGAGCATGTACGACCAGCTCACCGCTGACTTAAGCAGCGCTGGTATTGGAGTTAGGTAATGAACAAAATTTTGCTCAGAGCTCACTTCTTGTCTTTTAACGACGGGTTTGTAAAAACCTGTAATACCAGCGCTGCAGATAAGTGAGCGGTGAGACAAAACTGCTTGTTAGCACTGCACAGCTCCTAACGAAAAACTCGTAATCTAGCCGATGGTTTGCCAAGTTTACCATGTAGTCTAATAATACTGATATAACTGCCCATGTTTTTGTATTACTTAAAATGTTAATTTTAAACTAAACTTACATAATTCTCTGTTGTGTTACCTGAAGAAGTTCTGTTTAAACCTATCAATGGAGACTCTTCAAACCTATAAGAGTCATGTGATTTGTATTACCTGGCTTTCACAGGGGGTTTCAATCAATTTAAGAACTCTCCAGTCCTTTAGAAAACTCAGTTTTCAAATGTTTTTGAGTTGATTTGCTTTGTGGTAATCCCACTAATATTTATCTTTAAGAGAAATGATCATTCATATTTTCAGTCTATAATAAAACACCTTTGCATGACTTCATTTTTCTATTTACACACAGAGAGAAGTGCACTCACAGGAACGAGCAACCAGCTCAATACCATTGTTAGCCTGTTGTATGGTGATTTACCATCTGGGTGCAACTTCTTTTAGCCCAGTAATGCTTTTCACAGAGTAGAACTTTCCTGTAGTATATCAGTCTGATCCCGCCTATTACGGTCAGTCCAATGCCGAAATACCAGGCAATTCCTCTCTGAACAAGGAACACAGCAACCCCAGACATATCGTTTCGCCCTTCATTGGGCCTTGTGAGTGAGATGTAGCAGTATTCCTCTAACCACACTGAGCAAGGAGTCCACATCTGGTTGCCTTTTTTTTCCCATAGGGAGACTAAATACACACAGAGAGAAGTGCACTCACAGGAAGGAACAACCAGCTCAATACCATTGTTAGCCTGTTCTATGGCGATTTACCACCTGGGTGCAGCTTCTTTTAGCCCAGTAATGCTTTTCACGGAGTAGAACTTTCCTGCAGTATATCAGTCTGATCCCGCCTATTACGGTCAATCCAGCGCCGAAATACCAGGCAGTTCCTCTCTGAACAAGGAACACAGCAACCCCAGACTTTTCTATTGCAACAACATTTAACTTTTGAAAACCTACCTTTGTTTTGTTTTTTATTTTTTATTTTCAATTTAATTTTTAAGGTTAAAAGTTTTTGTATATGATTTTTAGTATAATATCATCACACACACTCATTTAATTTTAGAAGAAACACATCTACAGCACTATTTAACATCTCTACAAGCACATGTGAAAATCATGACACCAGCTATTCAAAATCATACATACAGGTGAAGCAACACTCATATTAACACCTCTTCCCTAGGTATTTGTTAGGGTTCCTGAAACAATATGGGTTTCCAATATTAGACCTGGATTGACTGAATCAGCTCTTCATAAACCTGGTGGAACTACCTTGGCAACAAAAACACAGAAAAATGGGCTTCAATAGCTAGCTGAAGTAATCAATTGAAAGCAATTTGATGTGTCTGGCATAGGAGAAGGTCTATTCCATAAAATTGTTGGGAGGTAAAAAGAAGTGTCAGGTAATGAGTGGTGGTTGGCAGTGAGGTAGAGATATTACACCAGAAAAATAAAAATGATTGCAGTGAGTAGACTGAGAGAGGTGACTAGGAATTTGTAATTTTTTGGTTGGTTATTTATAACAGTTGTAGCAGGCAGAAGTGTATCTGCACATCAAGGGTTAAATTCTCTGTCAAAGTCTGCAACAGCTGGAACAGCAGATGGAAAGGAGAACATTTTCTTTTAAGCTACAGTCAGCCGGGAACTCGAATAGCAAAACATCCACTGCTTCCTTAATGTGAGCACTAGTGGACCTGCCGGAGTGCACACGTATCCTTGTATCATACATGTCAAAAAACACAAAAATTGCGGTGCTCAAGGGTACAAAACTTCTTCAACTTTGCATAATGTAATTTTTAGCTATTACTTTCTAACAGCTAGATTACGAGTTATGCGCGCTATAGGGAAATTAACGAACGCAAGAAAAGTTGTGTTATTTAACCCCCTATAGCGCAGCCATTTCAAGTTTTTCAAAACTCGGCTTGTGCATGCGATATGGTGCTTTTAAGCTCCATACCGCACCAAAAACAAGCACTGTTTTACGTGCTCGTGCAAACTTCCCCCATAGACACCAGTGGGAGTGCGGGTAAGAAAAAAGGCTAGCACCTGCGATCGCGGAAAGAAAAACTCCTTAACGCAGCCCCATTGATGTCTATGGGGGGAAAAAAACTAACGTTTAAACCTAACACCCTAACATAAACCCCCAGTTTAAACACCCTTAATCTGCTGCCCCTGACATCACTGGTACCTACATAATGCTATTAACCCCTAATCTGCTGCCCCTGACATCGCTGGCACCTACATAATGTTATTAACTCCTAATCTGCCTCCCCCGATATCGGCGCCACCTAAATAAAACTATTAACCCCTAATCTACCGCTCCCGATATCGCCGCCACTATATTAAAGTTATTAACCCCTATTCCCCTGTACCCCAACATTGTCCACACTATAATAAATCTATTAACCCCTATTCTGCCGCTCCCCAACATTGCCGCAACTAAATAAAGCTATTAACCCCTAAACCTCTGGCCTCCCACATCACTACTCCTAAATAAATCTATTAACCCCTAAACCACCAGCCCCCCACATCGCAAAAATCTAAATTAAACTATTAACCCCTACACCTACCCCTAAACCTAACGTAACCCTAACCGTAACCCTAAACCTAACTGTAACCCTAACCCTAACGTAACCCTAACCCAACCCCCTCCAACTTTAACATAATCACAATAGAGCTAAATTAAAGTTACAATTATTAACTGAATAATACCTATTTAGAACTAAATACATACCGTACTTACCTGTGAAATAAAACCTAAGCTAGCTACAATATAACTAATAGTTATATTGTGGCTAGCTTAGGTTTTATTTTTATTTCACAGGTAAGTTTGTATTTATTTTAACTAGGTAGACTAGTTTTTGGGTGTGTTTTAATTTTAGTTTAGGGTTTGGGCAGCAAAAGAGCTAAATGGCCTTTTAAGGGCAATGTCCATCCAAATGCCCTTTTCAGGGCAATGGGTAGCTTAGTTTTTTTTTAGAGTTAGGTTTTTTATTTTGGAGGGTGGGTGGGTGGTGGGTTTTACTGTTGGGGGGGTCTTTGTTTTTTTTACAGGTAAAAGAGCTGTTTAACTTTTAAGGGCTATTGGTAGTTTATTGTAGGCTAGGTTTTTGTTTTGGGTGGACTTTTTTTATTTTGATAGGGCTATTAGATTAGGTGAAATTCTGTTTTATTTTGGATAATTTCGTTTGTTATTTTTCATAATTTAGTGTTTGTTATTTTTTGTAATTTAGTCTTTTTTATTTTTTGTAATTCGATACTTTGCAATTTTTAGAGTAGTGTTAGGATTTTTTTAATGTGTAGTTTAGTTTAATTTAATTGGTAGTTAGTTTTATTTTAGTTTAATAATTATATTAGTTTAATTGTTAGTTTAAACTTAGTTTTTTTTTAATTTGACAGATACATTTTAATTTAATTTAAACTAGGGAAATTGTCATTTTAATCTAAATTTAGGGGGGTGTTAGGTTTAGGGGTTACTAGTTTAATTTAGTTTATTGCGATGTGAGGGCTTGCGGTTTAGGGGTCAATAGGTGTATTATAGTGGCGGTGGTGTAGGGCTTAATAACTTAAGTATAGTGGGGGCTGACGGCAGATTAGGGGTTAAAAATATTTAAATAGTGTTTGCGATGCAGGAGGGCGGCGGTTTAGGGGTTAATAACTTTATGATAGTGGTGACGATGTCGGAGAGCGGTGGAATAGGGGTTAATAATTATTTTTAGTGGTGACAATGTCGGAAAAGGCAGATTAGGGGTTAATAAATTTAATATAGTGTTTGTGATATGGGAGGGCCTCGGTGTAGGGGTCTATAGGTAGTTTATGGGTGTTTAGTGCACTTTGTAGCAGTTTAGGTATTAGTTTTATATTACAGATTTGTAGCGTAAAACTCGTAACTACTGCTTTTAGATGGCGTTACAGATCTTGTCGTTTTAGGCTGTTTTTTTAGCCAGAACGCAAAACTCTTAATACCAGCGCTATGGGAATCCCATTAAAAAACGTCATTTTTAAGAGTGCGGTACTGACGTTGCGTTACAGGCTAAAAGGCTTGTGATACACCTATACCGACAAGACTCGTAACGACTGCATTGCGGTTTTAATGCTGAAAATACCATATTTTCAGAGTTAAAAGATGAACGCACAGACTTGTAATCTAGCTGTATGTAAGTTTTTCTATAAATATGTATCAAAATGTCTTAGTATTTTAACCCTTTTACTGTGTATGATAACACCGTATGTTGTCGTTGGAGATACCTCAAGACCCCTTGATTTAAAGCCCAGTAGCCCCTTTTTTTAAAATCATGCCCCTACATAGCTATTAATAACCAGGTGATCACTGTGGTAATATTGGTCACCTGGCATATATAACTGTGCACTTATTTAAGTAGAGGCTCATGGGAGCCCATATGTGCAGAGCAAAGTTATATACAGGTAGCCCTCAGTTTACGCCGGGGTTAGGTTCCAGAAGGAATGGTTGTAAATCGAAACCGTTGTAAATTGAAACCCAGTTTATAATGTAAGTCAATGGGAAGTGAGGGAGATAGGTTCCAGGCCCCTCTCAAAATTGTCATAAGTAACACCTAATACATTATTTTTAAAGCTTTGAAATGAAGACTTTAAATGCTAAACAGCATTCTAAACCTAATAAAATAATCACACAACACAGAATATATAATTAAACTAAGTTAAATGAACAAAAACATTTGCTAAAGAGCATTATAAACCTAATAAAATAATCACAGAACACAGACTTCACTTGCATTTTTCTGCAAACAGTTCTTTCTATGCATTCCAATCTGGACTGATTTATAGACAGGAAGATCTTGTTCCTTTGAAATCTGCTCTATAGCGCAGGTCTGGTTAAACTGATTAATTTCAGCTTGCTTGGCTTTGCTGCAACACAATCGGACAGCTCCACCTACTGGCTATTTTAAGAAATGCACTGCTTCTCAATCCTTTCTAATAGCAGTCACATGACTGGAAAAAAAGGTTGTTATTCTGAAACGGTGTAAATTGAACCGTTGTAAAACGAGGGCCACCTGTACATATAGGGTCCTTTTTATATAGTGATCACTGCTTCTTCTTTATACAATAGAGGTTGGAAAAAAATACACAGGCACTATTGTTTACAATCTTATTTATTAAAATGCTAATAAAAATGATATTATATACGTTTATATAGTTTGAATCTGCTTGGTCTACTGGGAAAAAAAAGTATCATTTGTCTGGTTATTTTAGTAAAAAAATTACCCACAGTAGAACTTAAATGTGAACAGCATCTAAAACATCAAAATACCTCAGCACAGGAGGTGGAAATGTCTCAGCAATTAAAGGGTCAAGATTGGTTATTATTGATATACACTTGGATGATATTTATTGTTTTTTAATTTGGTATAAATGAATATTAAATCAAATCAAAGATTACCTACTCATGCATCAAATATATTTAAAAAAAATCACTTAAAACAGTGATTGTTTAAATGCTTATAACATGGTTTAAATTGACATGAACCCCATATGTTTCCTTTCATGATTTAGATAGATCATACAAATTTAAACAACTTTCTATTTTCTTCTTTCTCTTGAAAATCAGGGATATAAGCTCAGGAGAGGGAATTTGTCTGACACACTATATGGCAGAAGTTTTCAAATATATTATCCATTTCCAAGAGTATGTATGCTCTGTCTGAATCACAAAATTAACTTTTTGGGTTTCATATCCCTTTAAGCATTAAAGTCTCAAAATTATATTGAGTGGGTTAATTCAAGTAAATCTTACAACATTATGCTTGTTATTTAACTAAAAAAACACACAAATTAAATTAATAGACCAGTCAATTCCAAGAATCTAGCCATGATAGTGCATTTTGCTTTGTTGTAATGAATGAGAGGCACCCAGCATGTAAGAGGCACTAAGGACCTGGATATCTAAAGGTCTCTGGGCTGGCGAGATTATTAAAGAATGCTTGCCAGTACTTCTATTTCCCTGGTGGGATGATCTGAATCCACTTTTCACCCTGAAAACAGGACGTCGCGCTAAGGGTCGTATAGGAGACGCATACATTATAAAAGTGAACAATACAATTTTTATTCACACAAAAATATGCAGGGAAAAACCTGTTTGCATGTAAATTACATAGGAATAAATCGTATTAAATATACACAGCATAAATAATGATTTTTCCTTTTTTGATGAATTGTAACATAATGGATTAATTATTTTAAACCATGGCACTAAAATATTATGTTTTGTAGACACATAGGACAAGATTACAAGTGGCGTGCTAATGATAGCGTGGGATGTTATAATTCACAAAACACATCTAAAACATATTAAAATAAATTATATATATATATATATATATATAAACACAGGTAGAGTCCAGCACCCAAACCAAAGCTTTAAAGCGTGCCTATAGCAATGGAGTATCTGTTTCCTAAAAACAATTTATTCCACAAGATAGATGTGACAGCACCACAGTAGTGTCTGTTAATAATTATTTTTTATAAGAGAATATAAGACTTCAAGACAAAGCGACATTTCAGACATACATGGTCCTTAATCATGCATGATTAAGTACCATGTAGGTCCGAAACATTGCTTTGTCTTGAGGTGTTATATCCTCTAACAAAAAAGTATTTTCACCAGATACTACTGTGGTGCTGTCACATCTATATTGTGGACTATGTATTTATATATATATATATATATATATATATATATATATATATATATATATGTGTGTGTGTGTGTGTGTGTGTGTGTGTATACATGTGTATTTATGTGTAAATATGTATGTGCGCACATACATACTGTACATATATACACATGTACATATATATATATATGGCATGGAGCAAATAAGAGAGAATAAACAAGAATGAAATCTTGTTGTTAAAAGTCAGGGAAATCAGCACTCTTTTATAAAGTAAAGAAAGGCTCAAGAATAGCGAGTTTTAATTGTGAATCAGTAAAATCTCGCCCTGTGAGAACACCATCAGTCACTCGAAATGTACAGTTCATAAGTACATATACAATGTGTAGGCACACAAGGACATACATTTAAAATACATATATAAATAAATATTTATGTGCAAAGTGCATAATAAACCTGACTGGTCAGGGATGAACACAGGTGCAAAGTAACTAAAGCTGTTAATATCAAGCTGTTGATGGCAAGATATTGCTAAACTTACTACACCCTACTGCTCACAGAACCCTAAAGCAAAATGGGCATGAAGATATAACCTGGACAGATATAAAGTGGGATCTAAGAGGTTCAGTATTGAATTCTTGCATAAGTGCAGTTTGTCATATCAACATATGTTCAGCTTAACGGAGCTAGTATTGCAAAGTACATAAGCAAGCACGGAAATATATTGTAGGGGGAGTGTTATGTAGACTGACAACAACCTGCTGCTCACAGCACCCCTAGTTTCTGAGGAAATAACTGGGCCGGAAAATATTGGGATCTAAGTAGTCTAGTAATCAACCCACCTAAATATGTACATTTGACATAGGATAGAAAACATGCAAAGTTAAGGCATATGAGGATTAGTAAGCAAGTTTGTAGCAGTAATGCTGAGATATCACTTATACGTCTTTGCAGTTGTACACTTGCAGTTATAAGATTCAGCTTGAAGTGCTATATAAGGCAATGTAAGGCAGTATGCAGTTTTATGAGTAACAGTTCCAAGTTTGTGGACAGTAACCCTCGACAGGGATAATCATGCCTCGCTTTTTTGAGCAAAATCAGAGTACACTCCTACTTTAAAGGCCCATCTGTTGCCTTCTATTGAAAAGTACATACAACCTTGTTATCAGCTGGAAAGACGATGGAAGCCTTATGTATCCTTCTTGGAAATGCTTTCCTTGTATAATCCGTGCTTTGTGAGCAAACTGCTCTGAAGGACGCCAAGATTTTCAAAGCGAGACTCTGCAGTCCTGTGCGTACATCATGTGTACTGGTTGGCTAACCAATGCTGACGCGCGTTTCACCCCCTCGTCGTATTGTGACACAGAGCTAGTATTGCAAAGTACATAAGCAAGCTGGGAAATATATTGTAGGGTGAGTGTTATCTAGACTGACTACACCCTGCTGCTCACAGCACCCCTGGTTTCAGAGGTAATAACTGGGTCAGAAAAGATTGGGATATAAGTAGTCTAGTAATCAACCCACCTAAATATGTACATTTGACATAGGATAGAAAACATGCAAAGTTAAGGCATATGAGGATTAGTAAGCAAGTTTGTAACAGTAATGCTGAGATATCACTTAATACGTCTTTGCAGTTGTACACTTGCAGTTATAAGATTCAGCTTGAAGTGCTATATAAGGCAATGTAAGGCAGTATGCAGTTTTATGAGTAACAGTTCCAAGTTTGTGGACATTAACCCTCGACAGGGATAATCATGCCTCTCTATTTTGAGCAAAATCGGAGTACACTCCTACTTTAATGGCCCATCCGTTGCCTTCTATTGAAAAGTACATACAAGCTTGTTATCAGCTGGAAAGACAATGGAAGCCTTATGTATCCTTCTTGGAAATGCTTTCCTTGTATAATCCGTGCTTTGTGAGCAAACTGCTCCGAAGGACACCAAGATTTTCAAAGCGAAACACTGCAGTCCCGTGCGTACATCACGTGTACCGGTCGGCTAACAAATGCCGATGTGCGTTTCACCCCCTCGTCTGATTGTGAGACAGGGCTTCGTCAGGGCATATGGAATAAGGACGTGTACGTCCCTTTTTATGTAGGTATTTTGTTGCGCCTCTGCTGGTGGGTGAAGATAACTTTATATTTAGTGTCTAGAACGTGTGCAGATATACATAACGATTATAGTTGGATACAATTTTAGCATCACAATTTCTTAAATTGTAAATGTCTTATTGTCATGATCCTCCTATTCCACCTTAAATGTGTCAAGCAAATACTATATACCACCTTTACATCTTGTTAACTTCCTACCTGAACCCAATATAAACCTGCTTCCTCCCATGGTCCTTTGCTGGTTTATTGAAGTGTAATAGCTACAGTTCCAGTCCTTACCTTTTCTACAGCATAAAAGGATTTAAACTGTGTATTTATTTCCTTTTCTATCAGCATACCTCTGTTTCAGCCGGAGCTGACATTATATATCTGCAGCAGGACTTCACTCCACACCTCCCCCATCCAGGTTCTGCTTGTGAGTATTCCTAACAACCTGGCGTGACACGCCACTCAGCAAACAGGAAACGCAGGGACCACAGCGTTCACACTGCTCACCAAGCTCATTGGGACCGGATCTCTGTGCTGCACTCATCGCACTCACAGCAGCTGCAGTTTGCTTAAAGGGGAAATCTCATTCAGCGACTTCTGGACAGGTGCTGTATAAACTTTTATAAACACACTGTGCAACTCTCTTCTGAAGTACACTTAAACATACTACAAGTGTAAGATTTGTATAGTGAAGCTGCTTGCATTTAACCGTGAACTCTCTCTACTAACTGCATCCTGAAATACAATTAACCTCTGCATTACTGTTTGTAAACTGAAGCTGCTTGCATTTAACCCTGGTCTCTTTCTACTAACTGTATCCTGATATATAATTAACCTCTGCAGTACTGTTTATCTCTGTATATCCATTGCTACGAATACCTGCCAAAGTCAACTCCCACTAATAGACACTCCAGTTACTGGGAGCTAGCTGTCCGGCAAAATTAACAACAAGTGTTATACAGTTCACTAAAAGCATATAGTGTACTGTCATCCTCAACTCTTGTAACACATCCTCAATTTTACATGATATCTTGGTTGTTACAATTACAAGTGAGTTGATTGTTACACTTATGTGCCTAGTAAGAACATTCAAGAGAAAAATCATTATTTGAAAACAGCTTTTTATGAGAGAGTCTTAGAAGTTATAGAAAGCAAGCCATATCCAGCTTGTCATTAAGGCCAGTAGGGAGTTGGGTCTCTAAAATCGATATCCATCTACATTCCTTTCTTCTCCTCCTCTGCCATTTGTGATACCCCTGTCTATGCCAATACATTTTAGAGAGTCAGGATTGCACTCATGAAAATTATCAAAGTGTCTTGCAACATTACTCTTCTGATGTTTATTCTTGACATCATCACAATGTTCTGTGATGCGGTCTTTTATAGCTCTTCTTGTTTTGCCCATGTAGAAACATGGGCAGTCACAGGTGAGTAAATATATTACTCATTCTGTGTTACAATTTACAAAGTGTTTTAGTTTATACACTTTTCCAGTGTGTGTCCTGAACTCTTTGGTTTTGACCATGTATTTGCATGTCACACATTTCCCACAAGGGTGGTTTCCAGTTGACCTATGTCTGGTAAACCAGTCTTTCTGTTTGTGTTTGGACACATATTGGCTCCTGACAAATTTATCCTGCAGGTTAGGTGGCCTTCTTGCCATGATGTTGGGGTTTTCCCCTACTTCACGAGAGACACCGTCATCACTTAGAAGTAGGTGCCAATTTTTTGCAAGTATTTGTTTCAGACCATTCCAGTGGCAATTGTAATCAGTAATTAGTCTAATGTTTGAAACTTTATCTTTTACCTTCAGTATGAGCAGGCTATCTCTGTTGGCATGACTTGCCTGGTTTATTGCCCCTCTAACTGTTCTTTTGGAGTAACCCCTATCAAGAAATCTTTTTTCCATTTCTATTGTATGTTTATGGTATTTCTCTTTTGATGAACAGTTTCTACAGAGTCTGAGAAACTGTCCCTTCGGAATACCTTTCTTGAGGTGACGAGGAGCTGCATAGAAACCAACGTACCCAACCAAACAAGCCCAGGAATATTGATACTGTTGATAGCTCTGGCAACAGCAGTAATGGTGAGGTACCATCAGGTGTAACACCCCGTGTGGATAATCAAACTTCCCATGGTATGGCCACCCGTTAAAAAGCGGGTATGGAAGAGGCCACACTCAAGAAGAGGTGGACAGAGGTGTAAGAGGAAGACCACTGTGATATTGGTGGAGAAAATGATGAATGATATGATCATTAACTTAAGCAGTCACCAGGTTACCGACCCAGAGAGAAGTGTGCTAACACAATCTTTTTAGCCAGAACGCAAAACTTGTAATGGCTGCGCTATGGAAGTCCCATGAAAAAATGTCATTTTTACGAGTGCCGGACTGACGTTGCATTACAAGCTAAAAGGCTTGAGGTACAGCTTTACCGACAATACTTGTAATGGCTGCAGTGCTGTTTTAATGCTGAAATGGCCATTTTTTCAGGGTTAAAAGACGAACGCACAACTTGTAATCTAAGGAACATAGATATGCTGTAGACAGGTAACTCTGCAAAACAGGCAGAGAATGTATATAGAGAAAAAATTGTGAATCAATCACTAGAGGGCGCTAGTAATATAATACACAGTGTAGATAAACCTAAAATATAGAATATCTATTGCATAGTAATGACAACCAAGTTGTTGCAATGTATATCCATGTGGGGACAATATATAAATCAATCTCTCCTATTAGACAGTGATCTGTCATATATATTAATTGGTGATACAAAAATATATATATAGAGTGAACGTGTAAAATATCACTAAATAAAATATCAATGTATAAAGCAGCACCTCCCAACACAAATACTATAAACGCAATGTGTATTGAGCTAAATAAAAAGAAAAAACAAATGTGATAAAACACAAGAGGGCGCTAATGTGTCTTAAATTGACCGTAAAATAAATTAGCCAAATAAAACTGAATAATATAGTATAAAAATAACAAATAAGTATAAAGATAAAAATAAAAAGAATAGAAAGTGGCACCTCATTAAATGTTAAGTAACACAGTGGTAGAGTCCATTAGACGTGATACAAACAAATAGTCTGTTAAATCAATAGGAGTCCACAGAAATTACAGCCGATAACCTCAGCCTCCAAATGGCCGCAGGGATGAATCCTCTCTTCAGATGATGATCAACATATCTGTATGGATTACAAATGGAGAAGAACGACCATTGTGTGTATCCACAGCCCAAAGACCCCACACATGCAGCACACTCTAATCCAGGGTACTCACACTTTGGTCGAGCACACCAATGTGCTTGTGGACACAGACTGGCTATCAGAGCAAACCAGTTTAACTGATGTACACTTTCCACCTACTTGTGTATGAAGGATTTTATGTTTTATCAATGATTAAAGAAGTGTTTTATTTTTAATCATTGTCTGCCATTCCTTAACAAGTAAGGTGCTCATTACCAAACCGCTGTGAAGTCCCAGGAAGTCTGCTGTTGTCTAGCTGCTGTGAGGAGAACGCTGCCAGTGAGAGAGCAAGCTGGTTGTAGCTATTTTAGGATTAATATTTTAGGATTAATATTTATTTTACAGGCAACTTTGTATTTATTTTACCAGGTACAATAGCTATTAAATAGCTAATAACTATTTAATAGCTACCTAATTAAAATAATTACAAAATTACCTGTAAAAAAAATCCTAACCTAAGTTACATCTAAACCTAACACTACACTATCAATAAATTAAATACAAATAACTACAAATAAATACACTAACTAAAGTACAAAAAATAAAAAAAGAACTAAGTTACAAAAAATAAAAAAATAATCTACAAACATTATAAAAACATTACAACAATTTTAAGCTAATTACACCTACTCTAAGCCCCCAAAATAAAAAAATGCCCTACCCTATTCTACAATAAAAATTGTAAACCTTACCAGCCCTTAAAAGGGCCTTTTGCGGGGCATGCCCCAAAGAATTCTGCTCTTTTGCCTGTAAAAAAAACATACAATACCCCCCCAACATTACAACCCACCACCCACATACCCCTAATCTAACCCAAACCCCCCTTAAATAAACTAACACTAAGCCCCTGAAGATCTCCCTACCTTGTCTTCACCACGCCGGGTATCACCGATCCGTCCAGAAGAGGGTCCCGAAGTCTTCATCAATCCGGGCGATGTCTTCATCCAAGCGGGGGCAGAAGAGGTCCATCATCCGGCTGAAGTCTTCATCCAAGCGGGGGCTGAAGAGGTCCATCATCCGGCTGAAGTCTTCTATCAAGCGGCATCTTCAATCTTCATTCTTCCGGCTCCATCTTCATCCCACCGACGCGGAACATCCTTCCTCCATGACGAACTCCCGACGAATGAAGGTTCCTTCAAGGGACGTCATCCAAGATGGCGTCCCTCGAATTTCCGATTGGCTGATAGGATTCTATCAGCCAATCGGAATTAAGGTAGGAATAATATGATTGGCTGATCCAATCAGCCAATCAGATTGGGCTTGCATTCTATTGGCTGTTCCGATCAGCCAATAGAATGCGAGCTCAATCTGATTGGCTGATCCAATCAGCCAATCGGATTGAAATTGAATCCTATCAGCCAATCGGAATTCGAGGGAACCCATCTTGGATGACGTCCCTTAAAGGAACCTTCATTCGTCGGGAGTTCGTCGTAGAGGATGGATGTTCCGCGTCGGCGGGATGAAGATGGAGCCGGAAGAAAGAAGATTGAAGATGCCGCTTGATAGAAGACTTCAGCCGTATGATGGACCTCTTCAGCCCCCGCTTGGATGAAGACTTCACCCGGATGATGGACCTCTTCAGCCCCCACTTGGATGAAGACTTCAGCCGAATGATGGACCTCTTCAGCCCCCGCTTGGATGAAGACTTCAGCCAGATGATGGACCTCTTCAGCCTCCGCTTGGATGAAGACATCGCCCGGATTGGATGAAGACTTCGGACCCTCTTCTGGACGGATCGGTGATACCCGGCGTGGTGAAGACAAGGTAGGGAGATCTTCAGGGGCTTAGTGTTAGGTTTATTTAAGGGGGGTTTGGGTTAGATTAGGGGTATGTAGGTGGTGGGTTATACTGTTGGGGGGGTATTGTATGTTTTTTTTTACAGGCAAAAGAGCAGAACTCTTTGGGGCATGCCCCGTAAAAATCCCTTTTAAGGGCTGAAAAGGTAAAAGAGCTTTACAATTTTTATTGTAGAATAGGGTAGGGCATTTTTTTATTTTGTGGGGCTTTGTTATTTTTTTAGGGGGCTTAGAGTAGGTGTAATTAGTTTAAAATTCTTGTAATCTTTTTTTAAATTTAGTGTTTGGTTTTTTTTGTAATTTAGTGTTTGGTTTTTTTTGTAATTTAGTGTTTGGTTTTTTTGTAATTTAGTTTAGTTGATTTAATTGTAGATAATTGTAGGTAGTTTATTTAATTAATTTATTGATAGTGTAGTGTTAGCTTTAATTGTAACTTAGGTTAGGATTTATTTTACAGGTAATTTGGTAATTATTTTAACTAGGTAGCTATTAAATAGTTATTAACTATTTAATAGCTATTGTACCTGGTTAAAATAAATACAAAGTTGCCTGTAAAATAAATATTAATCCTAAAATAGCTACAATATCATTATTATTTATATTGCAGCTATATTAGGGTTTATTTTACAGGTAAGTATTTAGCTTTAAATAGGAATAATTTATTTAATAAGATTTATTTTATTTCGTTAGATAAAAATTATATTTAATTTAGGGGGGTGTTAGGGTAAGGGTTAGACTTAGCTTTAGGGGTTAATACATTTATTAGAGTAGCGGTGAGGTCCGGTCGGCAGATTAGGGGTTAATAATTGTAGGTAGGTAGCGGCGACGTTGGGGGGGCAGATTAGGGGTTAATAAATATAATATAGGGGCGGCAGGGGGGTTAGGGGCAGCAGATTAGGGGTTCATAGGGATAACGTAGGTTGCGGCGGTGTACGGAGCGGCAGATTAGGGATTATAAAATAATATGTAGGGGTCAGCGATAGCGGGGGGGCGGCAGATTAGGGGTTAATAAGTGTAATGTTAGGGGTGTTTTAGACTCGGGGGTACATGTTAGGGTGTTAGGTGCAGACATAGGAACTGTTTCCCCATAGGAAACAATGGGGCTGCGTTAGTAGCTGAACGCTGCTTTTTTGCAGGTGTTAGGTTTTTTTTTCAGCTCAAATTGCCCCATTGTTTCCTATGGGGGAATCGTGCACGAGCACGTTTTTGAAGCTGGCCGCGTCCGTAAGCACCGCTGGTATTGAGAGTTGCAGTGGCGGTAAATTATGCTCTACGCTCCCTTTTTGGAGCCTAACGCAGCCCTTCTGTGAACTCTAAATACCAGCATTGTTTAAAAGGTGCGGGGGGAAAAATACATGCGTAGCTAACGCACCCCTTTGGCCACAGAACTCTAAATCTAGCCGACTAAAAGTTACAATAATAATAGCCCTTAGCTTTTTTGTAGAGCCTACTCTAAAAATTGTCCTGAAAAGGGCATTTGGTAGGGCATCGCCCTTAGAAGGGCATGTTGAAGAGCATACCTAAGAAGGTTCAGGACCGTGCACATCTTGAGTACTTTGTTAAAAACATTGTTACAAACTTTGCTGCCATATAGTGCTGAGCCTATCTAGGTATGCTCTTTCTGAATTAGTGCAGTTTTGTTTTGAATGTCATGTCCCTTTAAACATAATTGTATTTGTTTATTCTTTACTTCACATACTTGCTGTAGTCTGTCGTTCCTTATTTGATAACATTGGATTTTTGAATAAAATTGAACTAAGTAGAATAAAGTCACTAAACAGCATTGGTTTGAAGGTGACATTGAAAACTCAGAGGGATAACTGCTCTGTTGTTGGGATCGCTGCACTAGAAATAAAAATAAGACATGTCTCAGAGGTGCAATTATAAAGTACAGTGGCTTGTCAAAATGTTCTTTAAACTAAAACTTCTTTGTGTAAAATCTGATCTACTCAGAATGGATCTTTTGTCTTAAAATGATTTTCACATATAAAAAATAACTCTGTATGAGTGAAAGCAAACCTGACAAATTCTTCATAATGGGCTAGATTACAAGTGAGGCACATGCTAAGTGCAATTAACTAGAGGTCAGACCTCTGGTTAAATAAAAAATGTCCCCAATTGTTTATTTTGTCACAGGCAATTCAAACCACAACAGCAGCTAAATAAAAAAAGAAAATACTGCCTGTTTAGGCATTAACTAAACGTAAAAAAATGGTTTCTAACTAGTGTCAGACAGCTTGACTCGAAATTACAAAACTATCATGAAACAAAGTTAAAGCTAAATACTTTTACCTTAATGAATTGTTCCTTCAAAAAGCTCTTGCCTGCAGTAAAGTAGTGAATATATATATATATATTCAAAATATATATATATTCAAAAAGTCTTTGGGCACCATTAGATTTGTTGTTTAAGCAAAGTTAATCACCATCCATACTTCTTTTTCGGAGTCCTTATTAAGATACAAACAGAAAATACAGGAAATATGTACACAAAATATTTTTAAAAAAAAATGATTTTTTAGAACAAAACGGCTTTTTCAGGCAAAAATCTGCATTTAGTGTGAACTCCCCAGGCACTAAGCACATCATCTTGAACTCTTTCGGGGAGACTGTCCTGAAGTGTTCTAAAGTAATCTTCTGGTATATTATACCAGGCTTCTTTCAGCACTTCCCAGAGTTATTCTTTATATTTAGATTGTCTTTTATTTCTTTCTCTGTCTAGGTGATCCCATATTGCCTCTTTAATATTCAGGTTTGGACTCTGTGGAGGCCAGTCCATTGCTGTTAGTGTTTTATCAGCTGCTTTTTCTCTCCATATTTGATTTCACTGCATTAGCAGCGTGCTAAGGATTGTTATTATGCTGAAAAATAAAACCATTCCCAATCAGGAGCTTTCAAGAAGGAATGGCATGATTAATTGAAGCCTGTCTGTACTTTTTAGCATTTATCATCCCATCAATTCGGACAATATAGCCAACACGACTGGCAGAAATGAAGCCCCAAACCAGGACAGACACTCCATGTTTCACTAAAGGCCGCAAGCACTCATTCTTCCATCTTTCTCCAACTCTTCTTCTCACATATTGTCAACCACTATAACAAAAAATGTCAAACTTTGATTTGTCACTCAATAATACTTTCCACTGATCTTCATTCCTATCTTTGTAAGCTTTAGCATATTTTAGTCTTTTCACCCTGTTCCCCTTCTGAAAATGTGGTTTCTTGGCTGCTACCCTTCCACAAAGACCATTCTAAATCAAACTTCTTGGACTGTAGAAGGGTCAACTTGGCATCCCGATGAAGCTGCCAGATGCTGAGCCAGGTCCTTGCTAGATTTTTTCCGGTCTCTCAAAGAAGAAACTATGTGAAACTTCTCATCAGATTTTGAAAGTTTTCTTGGCCTTCCTGTCCAAGTTTTTTTTCTTGAAATCGCTTGATTCTTATCATTTCTTTATAACAACTTGAATACCACATCTTGAGTATCCAGTTTGTTTGCTGATTTCCCTTTGAGAGTGGCCTTGCTGATGGAAAAGTATGATTGTATGTCTGTCAAACTCTGTGATCTTTGGCATTTTGAATGGAATGATGTGATTGGAAGTAGGTCTTATTAGCAAGCTTCCAATTAATTAAACTCATACCACATGTGTATGTAATGCTCAAGCATGTATTGCACAAACCTGGTGTAATAGACCTTTTTCACAGCAGTCATTTTGACATGAAATAGTAGGACAAATACAGATGTTAGCAATGACATTAATTAGAGTTCCATTCCATTTAGGTTTATGAGAGCCAGGTTTCTGCAATTGCTCAAGTGTAAGGGGAGGTCAAACTAAATACTTTCAATTTTAGCCTATAGAAGCTGTTCTTTCAGATGTTTTCTGTTTTTTAATACTGCATACAAATATCCTGTATTTTCTGGTTGTATTCTAATAAAGAGACTGAGAAATAATTATATATGGTCATAATACCATTGCTAAAGCAACAAATCTAATGGTGGCCTAAGACTTTTGCACAGTACTGTGTATATATATATATATATATATATATATATTTATATATATATATATATATATATATATATATATACACACACACTGTATAGTAAACCAGGCACTCTTGCTTAATTCGAAAAAATTCTTTATTATTGGGTACAATCCGGTATTCCCAATGTTTCGGTCCTCACATTGGACCTTTATCAAGGGTACACATCTGTCAAAACAGTACACAGGTAATCACAAAAAGTTCTACTTACATATTTACAATGTCACACATGGAAACACAGAATAAATCATCACACCGGAAGTGATGTCATACCTGATCCGCAAGGGGCAGAAACCTTAATTACCTGTTGGTCAAGAGTGACCTGATTGGCAGTTATATACATAAGTCCTGGGATACTAAAGTTGGTGGGTTATAGGTTTGACGGATGTGTCACTTGCAATAGTTTGATTTTAGGGGAATCATTTAGACACCCACGTACTGGGAAGATGATGCACTTAAAGCACAGGTTAACTTGTTCATCTGAAATGGTTGTGTATATATAATTAAGTGCCCATGTGGGTTAATGTATGTTGGTAAAACGGAGCACCCCCATAAAGGACAGAATTGCAAATCATAAATCTACAATCAGACAGGCCTTAAAAAATAAAAAAAGTGACCACCCGATTGCCTTACATTTTCTGGAAGCTAACCATGGTGTGGCTGACCTGAGGTGTATGACCATAGATCAGATCAAACAGTTACTCTGTAGGGAGGTGGAGTGGATATATCGCCTACAAACAATGGCCCCGTGGGGGTAAAATAAACAAGTAAAGTTATCATGTTTTCTCTCTGAGCGATAGAGATCCACTGTTACACTATATTTTTGCTGTATTTGAAGTGAGATTAAATATGTATGCTTAGGAGCATAGTACTGAGTAAATAATTTTTCAATGCTTGTGCAACTTCCATCTATATTATGTTAAGGTTAAGACTTTTGTAATAGATTTGTATTCCCTAAGTGTCTGTCACTCTCTGATCCGGCTCTAGATACATCTTTTGGTAAAAATAATGATGTTTTAATTTTTTTATTTTTTTTAGTTGCAAGTATATTTTTATTTTGCTGCAGGTAGTGTTCACTTTTTTCTGCTTACTGGTTGTCAGGGGCGATAGTTACGCTTGTTGTTGATTGGCTTGTTGTTTGCCCTGGGGTCCTTAAAGTCTTTGGTTAATGAAGGGGAAGTATGTAATAGCCGGACCCAGATCAGGTATGACATCACTTCCGGTTTGATGAAACTGTGTTTCCATGTGTGAAATTGTAAATATGTAAGTAGAACTTTTTGTAATTACCTGTGTACTGTTTTGACAGATTTGTACCCTTGACAAAGGACCGAAACGTTGGTAATACCGGATTGTACTGGATAATAAAGAATTTATTTGAATTAAGCAAGAGTGCCTGGTTTACTATACAGTGTGTCTATTTCTATGGACTGAGCACCTGTGGATTTGCACAGCAAGGGAGCGCAGTGGTTTGATTTATATATATATATATATAGTGACAGGGTGAGGGAAGGTGTGTACATTAGCAGGCGCTTAGAGAGAGTAATTTTCCCCTGCAACTAAAGAGTTAAATCACTTGGGTCAGTTTCACAGCTGCTCCCTATTAAGTTAGCTCAGTCCTTTATAAGCAGCTATCTAGGAATAGTATGTGTCTCATGGAGCAGGCTGTTTTCCAAAGTGAAAGAGAGGCTGGAGAGCTGTTAGCTTGGCTGACTGCTAGGGTTGCCACCCACCCCCGGTTTCACCGGGATAGTCCCGGTCTGAGGCTCTGTGTCCCATGTCCCGAAACTAGCCTCAAATGCCCCGGGCTAAGCACTCCTCTGGCAGAGCAGTGACTCGAGCACAGACTTTGCAAAAAAGCTGGACAGAGGAGAGCTTAGCCCGGGGTTACTAACCAGGACCGGGTAGGGACCATACAGCTCTCAGTATTATCCCCTGACATTCAACCCTCAGTATTAGCCTTACTGACAGCTCCAGTAGCAGACTCAGGTTGCCATGGAGATAACGCTATGTGCCGGGTGATCACGTGGTGTCAACAGCCTCAAACCGCTTCTCTTTGCGACCATGATGACGAGCAAAATGATTGATAGTGCCGTGCGGCTGAGGGAGAGAGCACAGTGGCTGGGACAGCAGAAAGAGCCAGGCCCCGGACTCAGCGCATATCACAGGCCCAAGATCCCTGAGCTCAGCCCCAGCACACACCGCGCACCTAGCACCTGCCAGTACCAGGGGTCCTGCAGAGGATTACATGCTTTGCTAGCCGGGCTCCTTACCCTGGCACCCGGGGCTGGCAAGGTCGCTCCACACCGACAGAGAGATGATGCTGGCCGACTTTCAGGCACAGCTGAGGGGGAGCAGGCCGAACAAAGATCTGAAGGTGGATAGCAGCCTGGGTCTTTGACACAATAGCAAACACTGATGCAGCAGAAGGGATCAGCCTGCACTATGCTTTCCTTGTTATCTCGGTCCCAATAATCTCTGCTGCCTGAATTGCAGTAGCCTGAACTCCAACTGTGCTCCTCGGTCCTCTGCACGCTCCTTCACTAGATCTACATGGATGGTCGGGGGAGGGCGGGTTCTCATCTTAAGCCGACTTTCCTTTACCCTCATTGGGGCTTCCCTGCTGTGTGTCATAATATATATATATATATATATATATATATATATATATATATATGTTATATATAATATATATTATATATATATATATATATATATATATATATATTATATATATATATATATATATTTATATTATATATATATATTATATATATATAATATATATATATTTTATAATTTAAATATATATTATATATATATATATAAATGAATTTCATAATGAATTTAAGGTCGCGACAAGCCATGCCCCCAAACCACGCCCTCTCCACGCCCACTTTAAAAGTGTCCAGGATTTTTTTGGGCAAAAGGTGGCAACCCTACTGACTGCCTGTAAAGAGACACACCGGTGAGACAAACTTGTTTTGATTTGTTTTGTATTTTACTTATGCCATTTCTATGAAGTACTAAACTGGGTTCAGGTTAGCTGACCACTTTATCATTAGTAAAGGAAATTATATGTATAGTTAGGCTCCTGACAGGAGTAGGCTTTTTATTTGTGTGCTTTGTTTTGTTGACTGCTTTGAAGTTGCTGTATTTAAAGAGACAGTGCACCTGTTATGTTAAAATACTTTTTTTTTTTTCTGAATAAAACTGAAAATACAGTTACCACACCATTGAGACTGTTCTTCTAGTGACCTTACCACTCTATATATATATATATATATATATATATATTATATATATATATATAATATACACACACAATATTTATCTAAACATATATATTTATTCATATATATATATAGCTATATATATTTATTTTACAAAAATATATGCAGATATATATATAAAAATATTTTTAAAAGTAAAAAAATTAAATTTTCTTCTTTGTGAAGAAAATAGGTATTTGAAGTATTCTTCATTTTTAGTGCAGTTGGCCTACCACACCTTTGAGTTAATGCTCGAGAGAAAAAATAAAAGGCTTTTTAGAGCACTCCATAGAAGATAATGGGAAAGGTAGTTAACGTGGTCACCTTATCCGACCCCCAGATGTTAGTGCACCTAAATCTTTAGCTTGGGCAATATCTCTTTACTTTTAACTACCAGCGTAAACATGGGAACACTATGGATTTACCTTAACTGGTGTTAGTGCTTAACAGCGCTACCATTTTTGCACTCCACTTGTACTCTAACCCATAATATTTGAATTCATTTTATGTTTCTGATGGAACTGTATATAGTTTTAGTAACATACGGCTAGATTACGAGTTTTGCGTTATGAGTGAAAAAGCTTCATAACAATGCTTTTTCACTACTGCTGGTATTACGAGTCTTGCAGGTATATCTGTACCGCACACTTTTTTGGCAGTCACGAAACGTAACTACCACAGCTTTCAAAAAGTCCTTTTTCAATTAAACTTCCACATCGCCGGTATTACAAGTTTGCCTCTCCGGCCAAAAAGTGAGCGAAACAGTCTATAACTAAAAGCTCCGTACCGTAAACTTAAAGTCAGTAGTTATGGGTTTTATGTTACAAAGCCGTAACATAAAACTCATAACTAAAGTGATAAAAAGTACACTTACACCCATAAACTACCTATTAACCCTAAACCGAGGCCTTCCCGCATCGCAAGCACTAAATAAAATTATTAACCCCTAATCTGCCACTCCCGACATCACCGCCACTATAATAAACATATTAACCCATAAACCTCCATACTCCCGCATCGCAAACACTAGTTAAATATTATTAACCCCAAATCTACTGTCCCCACAATTGCCGCCACTATAATAAAGTTATTAACCCCTAAACCTAACCACAAGCCTAACCCTAACACCCACTAACTTACTAACGCCTAGAGTTCTGCGTTAGCCGTCAAAACCAGCGTTAGGGGGTCTTAAATTACGCTGGTTTTGTCCTACCGCTGGTATTTAGAGTCTTGTAGGTAAGGGTCTAATGCTCACTTTCCAGCCGCGACTTTTCCATACCGCAGATCCCCTTACGTCAATTGCATATCCTATCTTTTCAATGGGATCTTTCTAATGCCGGTATTTAGAGTCTTGGCTGAAGTGAGAATTAGAAATCTAACGACAAGACTCCAGCCGCAGAAAAAAAGCCAGGAGTAAGAGCTTTCTGGGCTAACGCTGGTTCTTAAAGCTCTTAACTACTGTGCTCTAAAGTACACTAACACCCATAAACTACCTATGTACCCCTAAACCGAGGTCCCCCCACATCGCCGCCACTCTATTAATTTTTTTTAACCCCTAATCTGCCGACCGCACCACCGCCGCAACCTACAATATCCCTATGTACCCCTAATCTGCTGCCCCTAACATCGCCGACCCCTACATAATATTTATTACCCCCCTAATCTGTTCCCCCCAACGTCACCGCTACCCTACCTACAATTATTAACTCCTAATCTGACGACCGGACTTCGCCGCTACTCTAATAAATGTATTAACCCCTAAAGCTAAGTCTAACACTAACACCCCCCTAAGTTAAATATAATTTAAATCTAACGAAATAAAATAAATCTTATTAAATAAATTATTCCAATCTAAATCTAAATACTTACCTGTAAAAAAAAAACATAATATAGCTACAATATAAATAATAATTATATTGTAGCTATTTTATGATTAATATTTATTTTACAGGCAACTTTGTATTTATTTTAACCAGGTACAATTGCTATTAAATAGTTAATAACTATTTAATAGCTACCTAGTTAAAATAATTACAAAATTACCTGTAAAATAAATCCTAACCTAAGTTACAATTAAAACTAACACTACACTATCAATAAATTAATTAAATAAACTACCTACAATTATCTACAATTAAATCAACTAAACTAAATTACAAAAAAAAACCCACTAAATTGCCAAAAAATAAAAAGATTACAAGAACTTTAAACTAATTACACCTACTCTAAGCCCCCTAAAAAAATAACAAAGCCCCCCAAAATAAAAAAATGCCCCTGCCCTCTTCTAAAATAAAAGTTTACAGCTCTTTTACCTTACCAGCCCTTAAAAGGGCCTTTTGCGGGGCATTGCCCCAAAGAAAACAGCTCTTTTGCATTTAAATAAACATACAATATACCCCCCCCAACATTACAACCCACCACCCACATACCCCTAATCTAACCCAAACCCCCCTTAAAAAACCTAACACTAAGCCCCTGAAGATCTTCCTACCTTGTCTTCACCACGCCGGGTATCACAATCCGTCCAGAAGAGGGTCCAAAGTCTTGATCCTATCCGGCAAGAAGAGGTCCAGAAGAGGGTGCGAAGTCTTCATCCTATCTGGCAAGAAGAGGAGATCCGGACCGGCAAACATCTTCATCCAAGCGGCATCTTCTATCTCTTCCATCCGGCACGGAGCGGGACCATCTTGAATGCAGCCGACACAGATCCATCCTCTTCTAACGATGTCCTAAGTCCGAATGAAGGTTCCTTTAAATGACGTCATCCAAGATGGCGTCCCTCGAATTCCGATTGGCTGATAGGATTCTATCAGCCAATCTGAATTAAGGTAGGAAAAATCTGATTGGCTGATTGAATCAGCCAATCAGATTCAAGTTCAATCGGATTGGCTGATCCAATCAGCCAATCAGATTGAGCTTGCATTCTATTGGCTGATCGGAACAGCCAATAGAATGCAAGCTCAATCAACGTCAAGGACGTTAGAAGAGAATGGATCTGCGTTGGCTGCTTCAAGATGGAAGAAGATAGAAGATGCTGCTTGGATGAAGATGTTTGCCGGTCCAGATCTCCTCTTCTTGCCAGATAGGATGAAGACTTCGGACCCTCTTCTGGACCTCTTCTTGCCGGATAGGATCAAGACTTCGGACCCTCTTCTGGACGGATCGGTGATACCCGGCGTGGTGAAGACAAGGTAGGAAGATCTTCAGGGGCTTAGTGTTAGGTTTTTTAAGGGGGGTTTGGGTTAGATTAGAGGTATGTGGGTGGTGGATTGTAATGTTGGGGGGGTATTGTATGTTTATTTAAATGCAAAAGAGCTGTTTTCTTCGGGGCATGCCCCGCAAAAGGCCCTTTTAAGGGCTGGTAAGGTAAAAGAGCTGTAAACTTTTATTTTAGAATAGGGCAGGGCATTTTTTTATTTTGGGGGGCTTTGTTATTTTTTTAGGGGGCTTAGAGTAGTAGTAGTTCTTGTAATCTTTTTTTATTTTTTGTAATTTAGTGTTTGTTTTTTTGTAATTTAGTGTTTGTTTGTTTTTGTAATTTAGTTTAGTTGATTTAATTGTAGATAATTGTAGGTAGTTTATTTAATTAATTTATTGATAGTGTAGTGTTAGCTTTAATTGTAACTTAGGTTTGGATTTATTTTACAGGTAATTTTGTAATTATTTTAATTAGGTAGCTATTAAATAGTTATTAACTATTTAATAGCTATTGTACCTAGTTAAAATAAATACAAAGTTGCCTGTAAAATAAATATTAATCCTAAAATAGCTACAATATAATTATTATTTATATTGTAGCTATATTAGGGTTTATTTTACAGGTAAGTATTTAGCTTTAAATAGGATTAATTTATTTAATAAGATTTATTTTATTCGTTAGAATAAAATTATATTTAACTTAGGGGGGTGTTAGTGTTAGGGTTAGACATAGTTTTAGGGGTTAATAAATTTATTAGAGTAGCGGTGAGGTCCGGTCGGCAGATTAGGGGTTAATAATTTAGGTAGGTAGCGGCGACGTTGGGGGGGCAGATTAGGGGTTAATAAATATAATATAGGGGTCAGCGGTGTTAGGGCAGCAGATTAGGGGTACATAGGTATAATGTAGGTTGCGGCGGTTGTACAGAGCGGCAGATTAGGGGTTAGGTTGTTTAGACTCGGGGGTACATGTTAGGGTGTTAGGTGCAGACTTAGGAAGTGTTTCCCCATAGGAAACATTGGGGCTGCGTTAGGAGCTGAACGCTGCTTTTTTGCAGGTGTTAGGTTTTTTTTACAGCTCAAGCTGCCCCATTGTTTCCTATGGGGGAATCGTGTACGAGCACGTTTTTGAAGCTGGCTGCGTCCGTAAGCAACGCTGGTATTGAGAGTTGAAGTGGCGGTAAATATGCCTTACGCTCCCTTTTTGGAGCCTAACGCAGCCCTTCAGAGAACTCTAAATACCAGCGTTGTTTAAAAGGTGCGGGGGAAAAAAACAATAAATCTAAATAAAAATTACTATCATTAACTAAATAATTCCTATTTAAAATGAAATACTTACCTATAAAATAAACCCTAAGATAGCTACAATATAACTAATAGTTACATTGTATCTATCTTAGATTTTATTTTTATTTCACAGGTAAGTTCGTATTTATTTTAACTAGGTAGATTAGTTAGTAAATATTTATTAACTATTTACTAACTACCTAGCTAAAATAAATACAAACTTACCTGTACAATAAAACCTAACCTGTACTACACTAACACCTAACCTTACACTACAATTAAATCAATTACATTAATTAAATACAATTAACTAAATTACAAAAAAAATAAACACTAAATTACACAAAATAAAAAAGATATTATCAAATATTTAAACAAATTACACCTAATCTAACAGCCCTATCAAAATACCCC